>NC_027750.1:51759008-51780372 GCF_000695525.1 Brassica oleracea var. oleracea | reverse complement strand
GATTAAAAAAATTTCTTACTGCACATGGTGCAGGAAAACACCTAGTTTGCGAAGTAATTTTGCCACATATCCTCTCTACAATCAATTTCACAAAATAAATATGACATGACTACTGAAATTGATGACATGGCTTCCGAAAAAATATGACATGGATAATTTTATTTAATGTTGATTTATATTTTGTGGCAAACTAATTAGAATGTGGTAATAATTCATATATTACATTTAATATTGATATTTCTTTTTGGTAAACTTTTTTAAAATATGGTAATAGCTCATACATCATCTATAAAATAAATATATTCATATATAACATTTCAAATTTCGAAATATTATTATTTTTTGTATAATTATACAATTTGTATTACTAAAGCTTTCAAAAATTTCTACAATTTTTAAAAAAATTAAATATCTAATTGTAAAATCACTCCTTATATATCTACAAATTTTATAAATATTGCTTTGGCTAAATTTTTGATAATTATACAATTTTTATTAGTTTTATTCAAATTGATTTAATATATATCAAATCTATATTAAATATTAAAAAGAAAATAGTAAAATATATAATATTTAATAAATTTATTTTTAAATATAAATTAGATTTAAAAATTTTTTTAGTGCACATGGTGCAGGAAAACACCTAATAAAATATAATTAAACTGACTATTATTTATTAGGAAGCAAATCTTAATTATTGGTTTAGGGTGTTTTTTAAAAGGTAAATTACTATTATATAATTATATAGTTTAGAAAAATAATTTAACACGTCATAATAATTAGAGTTTTCACAAAAAAACACATGTCATAATTTTGAATTTTTATTGTAATATGTCTCAATCATGTTAATTTGTAAATATTGAGGAAAATTAATCATCAACTTTTATAAACAAGCCTTATGTAAAACGAAATAAGATGTATGATCCCAATATTTATGTATGATCCACGGTTAAATATTACTAATATTTGTATGATCCCAAAAGTAGAAAGGCGTACAAGGATGATGGAACTACGGCCGATAAGTCTATGCAATGTGGGTTACAAGATTATATCGAAAGTTTTGTGTCAACGACTGAAACTTTGCCTTCCCCGATTAATTACAGAGACTCAATCGGCTTTTGTGGCAGGTAGATTAATATCGGATAATATTCTTATAGCGCAGAAAATGTTTCATGGTCTGAGGACAAATAAGTCATGTCAAAATAAGTTTATGGCCATTAAAACGGATATGAGGAAGGCGTATGATAGGATTGAGTGGAGTTTTATTGAGGCCCTCCTTAACAAAATGGGTTTTGATCCTCATTGAATCACTCTAGTGGTGGAATGTATCTCCTTGGTTCAATATAAAGTCCTCCTAAATGGCCAACCGAGAGGCCTTATAATTCCCCAGCGAGGGCTACGTCAAGGGGATCCTTTGTCTCCTTATTTATTTATAATGTGTACTGAGGCTTTAACTGTGAATATTAAGAAGGCGGAAGCTACGTCAAGGGGATCCTTTGTCTCCTTATTTATTTATAATGTGTACTGAGGCTTTAACTATGAATATTAAGAAGGCGGAAAGGGAGAAACAATTAACCGGTATGAAGGTAGCGAGAGCTTGTCCGGCAATCTTTCATTTGCTCGACACTTTGGGCTGAAGCACAGATAGTTACTGATCAAACAAGGGAGAGCCAAGTACTGACCAGTAACACATTAGAAGCTACAGGACGTTGGTGTTTTATAGATGGTTCATGGAAAGAAAATGAACTATTTTCGGGACAAAGATGATATAGTACCTTACCGGGTTTTGATGGTTTATTAGGGGCAAGGAATGTAAGGGCTTGTCTATCATCTCTTCACTCGGAGGTGGAGGCGTTGATTTGGGAAATGGAATGTATGAAGAACTTACGACAGTTTCAGGTTACGTTTGCAACGGATTGTTCTCAATTGGTGAAGATGGTTTCGGAACCAGAAGAATGGCCAGCATTTGAAAGCTACCTAGAAGATATTAAGCTTTTACGAAGAAGCTTCCACAACTCAGATATCATCTATGTACCCCGAACGGAGAACCTACGGGCGGATAGCTTGGCACGAAGTGCTAGGAAACAACCGTCTTTCGTCGTTCATATGGATGCGGAGTTGCCGATCTGGTTTACAGAGTCAATATGAGTCTGTAAATGTGTTGTTGTCAAAAAAAAAAAGATGTATAATAAGATATATATATATATATATAGCTGTCATTAATGGAATCCTAAAAGGAGAATATAACTAGAGGAAATAAAAAAGGGAAATTTGAAAAAAAAAGAACAAATTAACTAAACTATTGTCCCCTTAGTACAAAATCAAAATTTCCCACTTTTTGACTGTCACTACCCTTTTTGTTAATAAAAATTCATATCATTATATGTACAATGCAAATTTTTTAAAAAAAATATAAAACATGCAATAGTTAAGCATGTGCATATATGAAAAAATATTTTTTGATTCAAAAAAATGTTGGAATGTTAAGTTCAAAAATGGGATAAAAGAGTTAGATTGTCAGATCTACCATCTACTGAGATTTAGAAAATTCAATCTAGGTAAGACACATTGATCTACCATCCGTAGAGTTCGTTATACACTGCGAACACAATGATGTACCAACGAAGAATGCATAATACACCAGAAACATATACATCTAGTGTGGAAGAAAAAGAAATATACAGTTCCTTCTATGTCCTGTATTTTTGGTAGATCATAGGACATACTAAATATTCTTATATCTACCTTGTGAGAACATACATTCTACGATGTCTTCTTTTATCTATAAACACAGTATTCCCTATCTACGTGTTCATCTCTTTTTTAACCTTGGTAGAATGTATGTTCTACAAGATTTTTAAACAAAATCCGAAAATTATGGAAAAAACGGTTATGAAAATATTCTCTAAATCTATTAAATCTTTTTTATTTCCTTTTTAAAATAATATTGCCTAAATGTAAGTCTTCATCGTTACCACGTTGATTTTTGATTTGCATCGTGGGGCTTCTTCTTTTCCTAGTTGGGGGCTTCATCTTTTCCTAGTTTTTCCAAGCTTTTGTCTCCCTAACATAAGAAGATGCACATCTATGCTTCTTCTGGTTTGTGGAAATCGTCCAAAAGAAGTGGATGGAGATTTCTTGTTGATGAAGTAAAAGGAGGTAGATTACTTACTTTGGACACCAGCAAAACCTTCGACAACCTAAGAGTTATGGTTTGTGAAGACTTTGGAATCGATGTAAACATGGTCAATATCGAGCTGAGTTACTTACCTTCTGATTTGGTCATTGGCATCGACTCAGCACCTGTTTTCATCACCAATGATCGGCAACTCAAAAATTTTCTTACCTATGTGAAGAACAAAGCTTCGACGCGGTTATGTGTGTGTATTCGATCTAAGGCCGAGACAAGCAATATCAAAGTCGATTTGAATTTGAATGAAGAAGCTACTGAGTCGTCTAACAGACAGGAAGAGTCTATGTCATTTGAAGTTTCAGAAGAAGATGTTGAGGTGGATGAAAGTGATGATGATTGCAACCGTGAGAAATATATGATCAATGGAAAGTCAGTTCGTTTTTTTCTCGTTGATGTTGTGAAGAAGGGTCAACATTTTACTACAAAAAACGCTTTGAAGGCAACAATGGAAATATGTGCAAAGAAACATAATTTCGACTACAAGGTTGGCAAATCGGATAAAACAGTTTGGTACGTTCGTTGCACGGATGATGATTGCGGCTGGCGTGTTCGCGCAGAGGGATTAACATGTTCTTCATATTTTATCATCAAAAGTATGTACCTGTTCATTCATGTTCTCCATCATCAAGGAACCACTCAGTTCGGACGTCTTCATCAAAAACAGTTGGTAGTCTCATTATGCATAAGTACGAAAGTGTCAAGGAAGAGCTGAAACCTAATGATATCATCCAGTTTATGCGGAATGATCATGGAGTTGAAATATCCTACTCTTTAGCTTGGGATGCACGTGAGTATGCAGTTAATGCTGTGACAGGCATTCCGAAGAAGGGTTATGAAAAAATTCCCAAATACTTGCAAATGATGAAGGAAGCTAATCCAGGAACACACACATTTTATGAAACTGATAGAGATGGGAGATTCAGTTTCCTCTTCATCTCATATGGTCAGTCTATTCGCGGTTTTAATGCTGGCATTCGGAAAGTTATTGTTGTGGATGAGACTTTTTTGAAGAGCAAATACAAAGGAGTATTACCGGTAGCTACTACTTTAGATGGTAACTCGGACCTATATCCTATTGCATTTGGATTTGTCGACTCAGAGCATGACCGCTCGTGGGAATGGTTTATGAGACAACTTAATGTTGTCATTGCTGATCATCATAGTTTAGCTTTTGTGTCTGATAGGAACGCCTCCATTGCTAAAGCTCTTGCGAAAGTGTATCCGCATTCTCATCATGGAATTTGCATTCACCACTTGCTGAACAATGTTGTAACATATTTCAAGGGTAATGGTGTCGCTGGTTTAGTTGCAAAGGCTTCTAAAGCTTATCGAGTAGCTGACTTTAAGAAGATGTTCACTGCTATTTTTGGAATTAGTCCTGAAATTGGAAACTATCTAATAGAAGCTGACGTGAGTAAGTGGCCTCGCTGTCAATTTCCGGGTTACAGGTATGATGTTAGGACCACTAACCCTGCTGAATCGATAAATTCTGCTTTGCGTTCGCCAAGAGAGTTTCCAGTTATACCTTTGTTGGACAGCATAAGGGAAATGATGACTCGTTGGTTTTTCAAGCGTAGAACTTTAAGTTTTAAACACACGCAGCCACTGACCATTGCGGTGGAGAAGAAGATTAACCGAAGGATTGAGAAGGGTAAGAAGTTTCAGGTTTCCCCAATTGGCGATGACAGGTTTTTGGTTCAAGGTGACACTTTTGAATGTTTGGTTGACATGGTCAGAAACACATGTTCATGTGGGAAATTCGATTTGATGAAAATCCCATGCAGGCACGCCATAAAAGCAGCTTTCAGTGTAGGCAAACAAGCGCACACACTTACTGACGATATGTATACCACTGCTTCATGGAGATCGGTCTATGAGGAAACAATAAATCCTATTACTGTTCCGGAAGATTCATGGATTGTCCCATCTCACGTTAAGCAAGCAAAAGTACTTCCTCCAGAGAGTAGAAGAGGTGCAGGTAGGAGAAAGAAACGCAGATACAAGACAGTTGAAGACAAGATCCATTCGTCACAAGGAACTCAACGCTCTAAACGTCGAAAATGCAGTTGATGTGGTATTGTTGGTCACAGTAGGTCAACATATGATAGAGCAATATAGGATTCAAGCCATTCTGTTCAGGCGAGTTATGTTTCAGAGTTGTTTCTAGTATTATCTTTGTTTCATCTCGAACTTGGTTTTTTCATGTTGAACTCAGTTTTATGTTTTTTTGCTAAAATCCAGTATTTGCTTCGTTTTAT
Source organism: Brassica oleracea var. oleracea (assembly GCF_000695525.1). NCBI lineage: Eukaryota > Viridiplantae > Streptophyta > Magnoliopsida > Brassicales > Brassicaceae > Brassica > Brassica oleracea. The sequence continues at coordinate 51,774,921 of NC_027750.1, read as the reverse complement.
ACAAGTTATTTGATTATCAACAGAATGTTTTCTGTTAAAATCCCTTCTTCATATGCAAGTAATTTGATTATCAAAAGAAAATAGAATATCAATCTGATTTGATCTCCATGTTATTTGATTATCAACAGAATGTTTTCTGTTAAAATCCCTTCTTCATATGCAAGTAATTTGATTATCAAAAGAAAATAGAATATCAATCTGATTTGATCTCCATGTTATTTGATTATCAACAGAATGTTTTCTGTTAAAATCCCTTCTTCATATTCAAGTTATTTGATTATTAAAAGAAGTTACAATATTAATCACGTTTCGAACACAGACATAAAATACTAAGCATGGATCCTAAACAACCTACATCTGCCAAATTCTTTTGCTTCATAACTTCTTCCTACACTGTCTTGTTCAATGAACTTCTTAGATCCTCAATTTCTTTGGCCATTCTCGAGTGTTGTTCATCCATCTTTTGAATCTCGTCAAACAAAGCCTCATCGACCCATTAAAAAAGATGTTGTTCTTTCTTTCTCTAAATCGAAACATAAAAAGTCAATTGCGACTTAGAAGAATGAAAAGTAATTAGGGAAGTAATTATTTATCAGAATTACCTGTAAACCAATCTCACATCTGAAGAAACGTCTGTATGGGTTTTCCTCTGTTTTTGAAACATAAGTGACAATCCCTTTCCCATACCAACATCTGGAAGGAATCCCTCCATTGTTAATCATGTTCATTTTTTTGAAGAGTGAACGAAGGAGAGGAGAAATAAACGATGAGATAAGTAGGGTTTCTCGCCATTGGTCTTATATAAGTTTATTTTTAGGGCAAATCATGGTTTAATCGGGTCAAGTTTTTGGGTCAACTTGCACGTGTTTTGTTATTAAGTTTTGTATTGATTATTAAGATTTGTAGTCTTGGTAGGTTTGATATCGTCTATGGATTAGTTTTGTTTCATTTAGGGTATAGTTAGAGGTTGATATCATGTGTGGCTTTGTTTAGTTTCATTTAGGGTCTAGTTTGTTATTGTGTATGATACCACAAATATTCAAATAAGACCAAAAACATAGAGAGAAATTAAACTAAAAAACAGAGTCGTTGTTAAACTAGAGATTCAAATACAATACTAAATAAGAGATTCAAATATAATGCTAGTCATAATGGTAATAGCCTCATAAAATTGTAACTACAGGATCTGTCGTGGTATTAGGAGGAATAAACTGTGACATTCTCGAAATAATGACAGGATCATTAGCAGCTTCCCATAGGTCATAAGCAATCTTGAGGTGAGCTTCACGAATGTTGTCGTCATTCACTAATGATAAGTCCATGCCTAGAAGATGGCATTCAATGTGCTTCAGCGCATATACTCCACAATCACTGCTAGTCTTGTTTAGGAAGGGCATTGGGGTGTAAGTGACATCATATGGCTTGACGATTAGTTTACTCTTCGAAGATTGCACAGCTTTGACAATTCTAGGGATGAGATGTGCAAATGGCTCCAAGTCCTTGTTGTGTTTCATTCTTCCACAGCCGAAGACCTCTATTGAACGAGTAACAAAGTTCACGCACATAGAGATCCAGTGGTTACTGTGCACAAGAAGAGGCAAATACATGCGACTGACATCAAGATCCCACATTAGTCCTGTTCGTCCGTGTGCAGGAAGTTCACCAATTCCGTACTGGTGGGGCAGTCCTTGCACCTTGTAACCTTTTCTGTCTTTCTTGAAATCTATGTAAGAATTCTTCATTTGATTACTGAATAAGCAGCTCATGAAGGCTACTTTGGATTGATTCCATCGTCCCAAAGAAGTCGTCTCACAAAATAAGTACAACATAGCATCAATTTCCTGAAAGTAATGATACAAAATGAGTGAGTTGGCGTACAGAAAATAAGAACAAACTTATTTATAACTCACATCGTTCTGCAACCACACTGCAGGTCCCATTACACGTGCTGCTAACTCATTTGTGTACACAGAAGATCCAATTTTGAGGTGCCTGCGATACAAAACATAGTTAAAAGGTGGTCGAATTTGATACAATAAAGCACGCCAAAAACTTACTGTTTGGAAGTTGAACACCACTTCCTTAATTTGACCCATGAGTCCTCAGGGACAAAAACTAATGAATGATCTATGTCGTTCACCCGGTCCTCAGGTAAGTCTGTATCTTTGAGACTGAGTGTTTTGTAATCCGCAGGCTTAAATGATGATAAAGGAGTACTAATTTTTACTGCTTCTTCCGGCGAGCTTTTTTGTGAGGGATCGAAACCTCTAACATGTGATGCTTGAGAAAGGTTCCCCACGGCTTCTTGTAAATACTCTCTGGTCCCCATATCTTTATTTTTCGATGATTGTGACAAATTTTTCAAAAAATCCAACATATCATCTGTTTCAATCTCCTGTTAATAACACCCAACATAATATTAATAGATAAAACAGACAAGGACAGAAGAAAAGAGGCAAACCACAGAAAAATTACATTACAATAGAGTTAATTAAACAAGTCATAGTCATCAGTTCGCTTCATATCAAACAACAAAATACATTACAATCTGATATTACAAGCAAAGTCCAAGGACAGTACACAAAAGTCAAGAGAAAATTAGAACACAAGCAATTTCGTCTGACATACTACAAAGCTTCATTTTGTGGTTACCTTTCTTGGCCGAGGGCTACGACGAACCGTAGGAGGAACCCCAGTCTCAGCTGCCTTGCCTTTGCCTTTTTCCTTGGCTGCTGAAGGAGACAGACTCTGTGATGTTTCTCGCCATTGGTCTTTCTCCATTCTTGCTGAAGGACACAAAATCTCAGAGGCTCTTTCTTTTCCCATTGTATCTGACGGACCCGAAATCTTAGACACCACTTCCTTGAGTTGAGCCATCTCTTTGTCGACCTTGTCAAAATGCTCTTCGATGTCTTTCTGCACCACCTCCTTTAAAGAGGTGAATAATCCTTCAATGAAAGTCTTCATCTGACCAGAGATACCACTGTTATGTTCAGCCACCCATTGACAAAGCAATTGTTTCTTTCGGGCTTCGGCACCAGGATCATTTATCTTACGCTTGCCCCTTCTTGCAATAACAACCAGTTCCTCTACATGTGATGGTTCCTCCACATGGGTTTCTGTGACATATCCGACATCAACTCCCTCTTCTGAATCAGACAGCTCCACATTTCGAGGCAAAGCCTGAACTTCCCATTCAAATTCTGACCAATCTTGTTTGGCATTGATCAGAGCAACAATACGTCCAACTCTTTCGTCATTCTTCTCATCTTCCCTGAAGAACTGATCACTATCAATCACATCCGAGTTCCCAGAAGCATATATAAAAGGGAACAACTCTCCCTGACAAGAACAAACTGAAACAACAAACTTAATGTTTTTGATGACTGAACAGATTATAAATAGAAGAAAGATAATTACCTTATCGAAGTGCGACGCCAGGCTACTGATATCTTCGTAAGACACTTTCTCACTTCCTTTCCAATTCCTACATCTCACTTTGGTAATGTTTTTGTTGAACTTTTGACCCACCATAGTACCAATGTCGGGGATTGCCTCCATAACCCATATCTGAAACACAATGGAGAATCCATCCAGCACGTAATTGTTCTTCAGATGTAGATCTTTGGTTGCTTTACGTATTGAATCAATCAGCTCATCATACGCATGAAGACCCCAAGGAAACATCCTCATCTTACTAAAATCCATCACCAAGCGGATGTATTCTAGAGGGATAGAAACTCTATCATCCTTAGCTATGAGGTATCCTTGGATAATACAGAGATACACTAGCCTCACCCTGTCCACATACGTCCACTTGTTACATACTTCAAGATGCTCAGTCCTTATACTCAATAAGCTGATCTTCCAGTTCTGCTTCAACACCCTGCTCCAAAACCCCTTATCATCCTCCCAATCTTCAAATTCTATGTCAGGTTCATCCTTGAACTTGAGTCCAGTCACAACATAAATTTCTTGCTGTGAAAACCTAAGAGGCCTACTTGCAAATACAAACCACAGCTCGTGAAGCTTGGAAACCTTGAGCTGCTTGCATATGAAGCTGTGAATAATCTTCCCTGAGTACATGAGCTTGTTCTCTAGGATTGCCAGAATTGGACCAAAGACCGGGTCTTGCAAAACTTCCTCATATTCATCCTTGAGAACACTTCTCACCATATCCAACGTCCTATGCCTACACGTATTGTTAATCTTATCAATCTGGGTCTCAGCTCCTTCTTCAAGAATGCGTTTTGGAAACTATTAAGCCATTCCTATAAAACACGAACTCAAAAACATCAACTTGTTAGCGAATCTTCAGACACGGCAAAGAAACAGAGTCAAAGCTACTCAACTATACCCGATTGACTCACTTCCAAACGCTTACGAGAGACATAAAGATACTCAACATTAAGATGTTTTGTTTAAATTCATAAAACTCACAATCAACTCAACCCAAAACTACAATCAAACTATTATACATGTAAAATAGCCCATAAAGCCCACAATCAGCTCAACCCAAAACTACAATCAAAACCGTAAACATGAATCAATTTCCTTTTTAAAAATTCAATCACCACCAAAATAAAATTCAACCTTAAGACTGGTTATTGTCTGAAAATGCACTCGTAGAACTCTTACATTATCATTGGAACATATCATTGTCTAAGCTCAAACAATGGACTTTCACAATTTGAGTTTCTAAGCCATTTAGTAATTTATTAATACATGTACATCAACAAAATCACTAAACTAAATCAAATAAAAAAGGGGATCTCAAAACCTAACCTTTAATTTTGGGAAAAGAGGAACCGAGATGAAAATCGAACACCTACTTGTTCTTAATCTGTGATGAAAGCTTCGTCCGCCTCTTGCTAACGCTCATTAACGCTGTCGGAGAAAACAAGTTCAATTAGGGTTCATAGAGAAAACAAAGTTGGAGAAAAGAAGCGTCTTAGAAACAGAAAATACCACAGAGGAAGGAGGAATGAGGAAGGAGGAAAGAAATATGGCACGACAACTAAGAGTTCACCGGCGAACCAAGACGCGCCAGACGGAACACGTTGATGGCAAACACGGAAATCGCCTTTCTCGACCTTCGACGGAGAGATGTTGGAGACGATTGAGTTTTGATTTTTTTTAACTTTATTTACATTTACTATATCATAATATAACTCAATTTGGAAATTACTTATGTTTTTACATTTTAACCTTTATATTTATAAATCTGGACAAAACTGGATTTTACTTTTCATTAGTACTAAGGGGACAAAGATTAGTAAAAGCATTCTAAGGGGACAATAGTATAGTTAATTTGTTCTCTTTTTCCAAATTTCCCAATAAAGAATGAGGACTTTTAAATAAAAAGTATTTAATAAATATATCGGTTGAAAAGTTGAAACACAAAAGGAAACAAGAGCTGGTTGAAGTTTCTCAGAACTTCACTTTAGAGCACCTTCTCTCCGCATGCAATCTCATCGCTTTCTTCTCTAGCTATTCTGTCAGCCCAAACTCGATCTCCACTCTCCTTCTCCAGCTTCACTCCCAAAACTCTATTCTTTTCCAGAACCAGAACCAGAATCCCTTATCTTCCTTCTTCTGTGTTTGCTTCCCATCGACCCGTAAGATTCGATTTTTCCTTTATTTAGTGGATTCGATTTTTTAAATTGTTTTCGTGTAGACGATTCAGTTTATGGGTTTTGAACAAGGGGGTTTGTGCTGTTTTGTTCGTTGCAGGTGGGTTTGTTCAAGGGATCCTTGCATTTTTGTGGATCTTGAAGCCTTTGTCGAGGTAAAGATTCATGCTTTAGTCTTGTGGGAGGCTTAGTTAGGAACAGATTATTTTGTTGCTAATTAACTGATTTAATCTTGTGGGAGGTTTAAATTGATTGAGATGTATCTTCGTATTTGGGTTAACTGAATTTTGTTGAAGAATGTATATGTTATAAGTTATACTTAGAGAAGCTAGCATCAAGTTAAGAGCTTTGTGTAATGAGTTGTTCTAGTGAATGATCTCTGTTAAGTAATTATTTTTAATGTCTTGATAGTTCTGCAAGGCTTCTATTCGTGTGTGTATTTGCTTAATAGAATAGTATCATCTTGAAGCTCTTATGCTTGTTCTGTTTCGCTTGTCTATACATGTGTGTGTATTTGCATAATAGATATTTGCATAATAGAATAGCATCATATTGAAGCTCTTATAAGATCTGTCTTTAACTTAACCTTGTACATAGATTATTCATTTTGTTCATTAATTCATTCTGTTCATCATTCTTTTGTGAGTCCTCTATTGGTGGTTGAGCTTGCTATGACACAAGATAAAACACATCACCTGTCTTGGAGAAGCAACCATTACCGGCGCCTCTCGGTAGGGATGTTAAAATGGGTTTGAAACCCACATGCCTAAATGGGTTTTGAAAAAAAAAATGCTCATTTAGACCTAATTAGCTGTTCGGGTTTTAAATGGGTAACCCTTTTAAGACCGTTTATTAAATGGGTTCTACTAAAAATTAATGGAGACCCTTTTAACCCATTTAACTTAATACAAGAGTGAATTTTATGAATATTCATATTGGACCATAATATTAAGCTTATAGCCATTCTACAGGAGAAAGTCTTTGATGGGACTAGTTACACCCAATATTGCCAGGAATAACCCTGTAAGTGCGTGCGCGTGGTGGGGAGGAAGAGGAGTGAAGTTAAAAACACATGTGGTCAATTGCTTTTAAATGAACCTGTTCTATTATGTATAACAAAAATGAGACTATCATATATTCAATTTAGTATGCCCACATTTTGGTAAAAACCATAGACCTCCAAGTTCGCCTTGTTGTTTCCACGTTCTTATGTGCGGTTGAATAAGGTTCCAATTATATAGGTAGGAGGTGACTCAAACAAAACTATACTATACAATATATGGTATACTTTAGGCAAAAAAGTCAGATCCTCAATACATACAAGCAGTGTAAACAACTAATTCTACTAACATACATTGCTAACAAAACAAAAAATAAAACTTGTGAATTTATGGTGTCCAAACAATAAGACTGTAATGTTGTGGGCACACATTTTTCCGTTTTATGCCAACCCGAGGTCAGAAGACTATACTTTATGACATATAATATGGTTATAACCAATCGAGGTGCATCTTTTCGTAGAGGTTGTGCGCAAAACGGAAAAAAAACATGAGTTACATGGGAACGTAATTAGGAAGAAAGTGTTTGCATTACTGAGGAAAGGAACATATATGTATGCATGTTCTTCTATGGAAAAATGTTTAACATGCGGCTATACTATATTTAATATAGTATGGTAATATTAGATTTGAATGTTTTTATCCAAACAAGCTGACTGATACTATACTACATTAGTAATGTAATAGTCTTTGCATTTAAGTTAAATCGTACTATTATATAAAACTATCAAGCTTTGGTAATGGCGAAAGATAAATAACTACAATGCGTTAAACTGAAAATAAAATACAATCCAAAATAATACAAGAGATGCGCAGGAAACAGAAGTCGAAAGTGGGCGCTTAAGGAAAAGTAAAGGAAATACGAAAAGTTCCAAGTCTCGACTGAAGAAAGTTAAACATTAGGGAAAACATCAAGTGGGTTATTACGGGAGTTGGTCTGGGTTAAATGTGAAGAAGACTTCAGTTGCATATGTTCTAGCTGCAGTTTCAAGTGCCTCTTCCGTCAGGGGCGCACACTGATTCATGCAGTGTGAATTCCATAAGAACAAGCGCTGCAACACACGATAAACCTGTGAAATGGAGTGCATTGTGTGTAAACATACAAACCAACTTGATGACTATTTCAACTATTCTGGCATATAATATGGTTATATATATCATAACATGTTCAATTCAATATATATTTATATGTACATATATCAGATAGTATAGTAAACTATGCTAAGACACACCCCTTGTAGAGTATATTCCAACCATTTTCCAGACATTATACTGAAGCCATCCACACAAATAAGCACATGAATGCACGTCTAAATGTATAAAGTGTGAGTACAAAAGAAATATGTGAAATAGTAGAACCACACCATTGTGACTATACTATGTACTTTTTCAACTAGTATGACATCTCATTACATCAGTATGCAGGGTAGAACTATTTGCATACATTATACAGAAGCCACACACACAAAACAAACATGCAGGCAAGTCTAAATGTTTATAGTGCGTATGCAAATGAAACATGTGAACTAGTTCAAGTAAACTTGGGTAACTATACTATTTACTGTTCTCATATAGTATAGGAGATATAACTTTCACTTAACTTTTCTTGGAAAGTATGAGTCTCGTCGTTTTGCCGTTAACCCCTTCAAACCAGATCTGAAAAATAAACGGTGAATTCGATTTCAGATAAAACACAAACTGATCGGGTTGCTTAGACCTTGATGTGATGTCAACTACAACTATTAATCCAAACCGGAAAAACCTTGATTGCCACCGTTCGCTCTTCAATCGCCTGCGCCGCCGTCACTTTTGAACTGCCACTGTAACCCTAACTTTTTTATATGACACAACACAGATCGCTACCACCGGAAGGGTGAGAGTTAACTCTTTTCTATTTTCCAAATCAAACTCACAATTTCTCTTTCAACATCTAATTTTTTTGTCGCATGCGGGGTAGGGATTTCAAAATTGAAAATAATTAATTCATTATTTTTTTGTGAAAAAATGTGATTGTGTGTTTTTGACGAAAAACTTGATTTTACGGTTTATACGGAAACACACATTTTAGAGTTTTGGCGGGAAAACTCGATTTTCGGTTTTGGCGTGAAAATTCATTTTATAATTTTGGCGGGAAAACTCATTTTCACGTTTTTGGCGGAAAAATTTGGTTTTACGGTTTTGGCTGGAAAACTCGATTTTACGGTTTTGGTGGGAAAACTCGATTTTGTGATTTTGGCAGAAAGACTCGGTTTTACGGTTTTGGCTGGAAAATATTTTACGGTTTTAGCGAGAAAACTCGATTTTGTGATTTTGGCAGAAAGACTCGGTTTTACGGTTTTAGCGGGAAAACTCAATTTTGTGATTTTGGCCGAAAGACTCGGTTTTACGGTTTTGGCTGGAAAACTCGATTTTACGGTTTTGGCGGTAAAACTCGATTTTGTGATTTTGGCAGAAAGACTCGGTTTTACGGTTTTGGCTGGAAAACTCGATTTTACGGTTTTGGCGGTAAAACTCGATTTTGTGATTTTGGCAGAAAGACTCGGTTTTACGGTTTTGGCAGGAAAAATAGATTTTACGGTTTTGGCGGGAAAACTCGATTTTGTGATTTTGGTGGAAAGACTAGATTTTACGGTTTTGGCGGGAAAACTCAGTTTTCCGTTTTGGCGGGAAATCTCGATTCTGTGATTTTGGCAGAAAGACTCGGTTTTACGGTTTTGGCGGGAAAACTCGATTTTGTGATTTTGGCCGAAAGACTCGGTTTTACGGTTTTGGCAGGAAAACTCGATTTTACGGTTTTGGCGGGAAACTCGATTTTGTGATTTTGGCAGAAAGATTCGGTTTTACGGTTTTGGCGGAAAAACTCGATTTTACGGTTTTGACAAGAAAACTCGATTTTGTGCTTTTGGGGGAAAGACTCGATTTTATGGTTTTGGCGGGAAAACTCGGTTTTTGGTTTCGGCGGGAAATCTCGATTCTACGGTTTTGGCGGGAAAACTTAATTTTTGATTTTGGCATGAAAACTCAATTTTGTGATTTTGGCGAGAAAACTCGATTTTACGGTTTTGGCGGGAAAACTTTATTTTTAGTTTTGACGGAAAAACTCGATTTTGTGATTTTGGCGAGAAAACTCGATTTTATGGTTTTGGCGGAAAAATTCGATTTTCGATTTTGGCGGGAAAACTCGATTTTACGTTTTTGGCAAGAAAACTCGGTTTTGCGTTTTTGGCGTAAAACTTGATTTTCGGTTTTGCGGAAAATTTTGATTTTACAGTTTTGGAGGAAAAACTCGGTTTTACGGTTGGCGGGAAAACTTAATTTTACTAGGATAATTTTATTTACGTTTATATAATAAAAATTAGTTAATTTTTTCATTTGTTTCATATAATTTCTGCTAAGAGAGCATAAAGTTAAAAAAATTCTAATTGAATCAACAATAGTTTAAATGAGTCTAAATGAATTTAAATGGGTACCTGTAATTTTCGCGGGTTCTAAATGGATACCCCTAATAGACCTATTTTTAAATGAGTCTACTTGGATATGGGTTCTAAATGAGGTAGGTCTTAAATGGGGTGGGTTTAAATGGGTTAGGTTTTACCATCTTAACATCTCTACCTCTCGGTGAGGTAAATTTGCCAAACTTTGTCTTCTTCAAGTCTTACATTTTCCTTTATTGCTTTACTGCGGATGGTAGTTAATAGATGAGGTTAATAAATGCTTATTAGAGTTAGGTTATGGTTAGCTAAAACGCGTGTTATCAATGGTTGGTTTAGTTTAACATTAGGACTGTGTGCAATGTAATAAATATGGTAGATTCATGTCAACTCATCTTAACTTAACTCAAATCCAAGAGTAAAGTCGAATGCTTCTTTAGGACGTGTGTGATGAATGCTTCTTTTTCTTCTCTTCTATTAAACCTAAATCTTCTTCTTTCTCTCTTCTCCACATTACTACTTCTTTATCTCTTCTTCACATTACTTCTTCTTTCTCGCTTCTTTCAGATTACTTATTTTTTCTCTCTTCTTCAGGATATGGATTCTACGAATCCATATAGTCATCAGAACTCGAGTTTTGTTGATCTTTTGAGCAGTCAACAAGAGCCGTTTCGGTATGAGGGTTTATCACAACTCCCTATCTTTAATAGTCAGTGTACTGTAACTTCAAGCTTCGGTGAAGACACACCTACCGAGCGCAAAGAAAGGAAGAAATGAACTCCCACAGAGGACGTAGTGCTCATAAGCTCATGGTTGAACACGAGCAAGGATCCCGTGGTTGGCAATGAGCAAAAGGCGGGAGCAAAAGGCGGGAGCTTTCTGGATACACTCAATTTGATGTTTCAGAGTTCTTATAAGGAGAAGACACCGGAAGTTCACATGTCGATCTCGATTTTTCTCAAGATATGCCTACAAATATCGCCAATGTGATGGGTGCTCGAACTAGAATTCGTGATAGACAAATGCATCAACAACTAAAAGCTGATTTGGTTGAACATATATGACGTAAATTTGGACACAACTGAGCTCGGATGCTTCTTTCAAATTATTATCGCTTATTTTACTAGTCTTTGTTTTTATGTTTTTATTTTAAAATCTATGTTTAAAATATTATCTTTCAATATGTTTTATTTAATAAAAAAATTAATCTAAAAAAAAAATCTTATTTTTTTTAAAAAACCTTTAATTTAAAAACTACCATTGGAGGCACAAAATTGGAGGGTTTCTTAACGAGAGTTCTTAAACCCATTTAACTACATTTAAATACTAAAATATTCATTAAAAAACACTAATGGGTTTTTTTGGATAATGGTGCTCTTAAAAAGCTGTAGAATAAATAATAAAACAGGAAAAAGGGAAATTAACTAAAATGACAATTAGAAGCCTAAGAATAATGAACAAAAATACAATAAATAATAGGTGGAGTTTAATTGAATTGAGTAACAAAAGAGGAAGCGTGGAGAGGAAGTATTTGCAGTTCAAGATAAGCTAACGTCTTTAAAGAAAAAAAAGAAAGAAAGTCGTTATATATAACGAGGCAAGGCAAGTGCAAGTGGTTCGCCTATTCTTCCATTCCATTTTAAAGTCCCAACAACCTCTTATCGACACGAAGAAGAAGCAGAAAAAATGGAATCGGAAGACAATTCGGAAGAAACGTTGGAGTTACTCCGCCGATGGAACATTCCGGCGAATCCACCGGAGAAGATCATCGACTCCCTCTTGGTTGGGCCATGTAGCAGACCGATTCGAAAGCAATTGACCAAGAGCGACGTAAACGGAGAAGAGCTGATGTCAGCAATGAAGAAGAAGTTTCTGCCGCTGCTCGATGAATCAGAGATTCGCCGCCACGGGAAGACTGTTTCGTTGTACGGACCAGACGGGAAGCTTCTTCATGATACGGAGACGTGGATTACAGATTCGCTTGTTGATTCGATTGCGGGATGGAGGAAATTCGTCGGCGATTATGAGCTCAAGGAGAATTGCGATTTCATCACTGTTTGGATGTTTATCCACGAGGAGACTCATGAGATTTGCTTCGCGATTGAAGTCAAATCAAAGACAAAGAGGCTACTTTAGACATAAGAGTTATTCATTGCCTAAAAGCTTTTACGCTACTTTTGACATACTATATGTTTCAGACAATAAAAAAATTCTAAATGTAGCCAAACAAATTTAATCTTATCATATCAGTACTGAAGCATCAGAAGTTTATTTGAAGCGGCCAAAACAAGGCTTAGAGGAAAGGTTAATTTGCAAGCTTATAGCATTTGAATCCATCCTCTTCCCTTGCCTCACATTTGTAGTGTCCACTCGTCCAGCTCTTATCCGCTTCTGCAACCGTGTTTTACCACCAACCCAGACAACAAAGAGGGACAACTCTGTTTCAAATGCTTGAACCCTTCAGACTTCACTACGGCTGCACAAAACACATCACTTCTTTATTAGCTGGGTATTCTCTTCAGGAATAATATCTCTCATGTAATACAAAGAAGAAAAAAAAGAAGAAGAGAACATGATCATTTATACAAGGAAAAAAAAAGAGTAGTTTGGGTATCTTTATACTTATACTTCCGCTTATGTCTTACCAAAATCTCAGTACAGCTCAATTTGTAGGTCAATGACAGATCTTAGCAGCACCCTTATACTTAATAGTAAAGCTAATTCTACGCAGGACCTATACATATTACATGAGCATACTGTTGCAATTGAAGTAAGAAAGGAAAAAAGGTCTATTATACTGTTGCAATCAGTATATATGCTAAACAAATTCTAAGCACAAGGCTTCTGAGCTTGTAAGAATCAATCACACATGCGAATACAAAAAAAGAAAAAAACATCCATAGAACTAATAGGTAAGCAGAGACATGTTTCACTATATGTCAATTAGTTAGTAACAGATGCCATCTATTCCCATAAAATCTCAACACCAAGAATCGAGGAGAGACTCGTATGTAAGGGGATACACTGATACCTTTACAGTTGCTTGTATTGAAAAGACGCGGTTTAAGACTATGATCAAGTTGATGTGTTGCAAAGTGCCATTTTTTCTTAGTTACACACACGACCATGCATCAATCATGTGGCTTTCTACGTGTATCACGATTCAGATGTACAAGAAAATTTGAAGAAGTTAACTTTAATCATAAGAAGTGAACGCTGGAACAGTAGCAAAGCAACAAATTCTACTATACAATGGAATACACAAGTGCATAATGATCAGTAACTGCAAACACATGCAAAGCAAATATGATCCAAGCCAAAGATATAACTAGAGAAGAGTTGCATTTAGTCTTGGCCTTTTAAAAAAGTTATATGTGACAAAAAAAAAGGAACTGTATGCAACAAATCTAAGGTTGTCCTGTAACGTCAACAAAACCGGAGTTCGTTGTTCCTTGTACGCATTCAAAGTCAATTAAGATATGAACAACCATAATGGGTTGGCCCCTGGAACAACCAGTAGAATCTAGGCACACTTATCATCTGAGCAATACTAAAACCCAAAATATCAATGGTCGCTAGAAATTACCGAGATAGCCTTAGCCATAGGAGAAAGGAATGCGGAGGACTCTTTGAAGAGATAATCTGTTGGCATATATAATACCAAGGTCCCAGATGTCTCCCTCCTCAGACATATCATCGCCATTGTATCCGTCCGCCTACTAACTGGCCTACCTCGAGAGCAAACAGTGTCTTACTCTAGATTTGTTCGATAAACGCCTTGCTCTTTCTAGTTTTTTTATGAGAAATACTTGACTTTTTTTTTAATTCATAATCGAGTTATTTTTTTTTTGTCAAAATTCATAATCGAGTTAAATTTACAGTTTCCATAAGAGCCACGCGGATGCTCTTTACCCGACCCGATTTGTTTTTTTTTTCTACCGTCATTAGTTAGAAAATAGTAAACTTGTTTTCCCAGTAAATATTTTGTTTTTAATGAAAACTGAATAAATCATTTTTATTAGTAAACTGAATAACCGATTTACGTATTATTAGTTATATTTATTAAAAAAAATACTGTAAAATATAAAGATTGATTACTAACAAAAAAAAATAATGTTGACAAAACCTCTAGTAAATATTTGGTTTTTTAATGAAAACTGAATAAATCATTGTGCAATTGGTCAAATCTTGTTGGACTTTTTGCAGAATTGACTTATAACTTAAAGTCAAACACAAAACTAACCTTTTTTTTTTTTGAAAATTGGTTTTGCCCTATTCACCCCACAAGTTCATATAATTTACGAAAATGCCATCAATTTTTTTTTTCTTTTTTTTTCGAAAATGACATTTTTACTCTCTCACCCTCATCATCTTCAAGTAATTACAAGATTACCATTGTCATCAATACCACAACCACCATGAACAACCAATTTGAAGCTCTTAATGCTCCCAAAATCGATTTACCCTTCTTCTTTTTCCATTCTTGTGAACTAAACACAACATATCTCTCACTTTCTCTCCACAATGAGCTAAAAAACCCAAGAGTTTGATTCTAAATTTTTTATGGTTCATAGAGTCATAGAAGCTAACGATTCTGGGTGGGTTACTTTCGTTTGTGATTCTGTGTGCTTGGAGAAGCCTTATGTATGCTAAGGAACTTATCTCACCAATTTAAGGTATGACATCGAGTTTTTTTCCAGATCTGTTCGTCAGACGACTTACTTGGGAAGTCGTCTGGCTGTAGACAACTTACCTGGAAGTCGTCTGGTCAACGCAGAGGTTATTTTTGCAATTGACTTTGAAATCTGTAACCTGAGACGACTGAAAGTTAAGTCGTCTGTTTTTGTTTGGTTTCAAAAAAATTTCCAAAGAACCTAGACGACTTACATTTCAGTCGTCATAGGTTAGTTTTGCATTTGACTGGATAATTTCAGAAGTTTGACTTCCCCAGACGACTTACATTTCAGTCGTCTGGCGAAAATTAAAATAATAATATTTTTTTAAAAGTAGACGACTTAACTGTAAGTCGTCTACTTTTAAAAAAATATTATTATTTTAATTTTCAGTAGACGACTGAAATGTAAGTCGTCCGGAAAAGTCAAACTTCTGAAATAATCCAGTCAAATGCAAAACTAACCTATGACGACTGAAATGTAAGTCGTCTAGGTTCTTTGGAAATTTTTTTGAAACCAAACAAAAACAGACGACTTAACTTTCAGTAGTCTCAGGTTACAGATTTCAAAGTCAATTGCAAAAATAACCTCTGCGTTGACCAGACGACTTACAGGTAAGTTGTCTACAGCCAGACGACTTCCCAAGTAAGTCGTCTGACGAACAGATCTGGAAAAAAACTCGATGTCATACCTTAAATTGGTGAGATAAGTTCCTTAGCATACACAAGGCTTCTCCAAGCACACAGAATCACAAACGAAAGTAACCCACCCAGAATCGTTAGCTTCTATGACTCTATAAACCATAAAAAATGTAGAATCAAAATCTTGGGTTTTTTTAGCTCATTGTGGAGAGAAAGTGAGAGATATGTTGTGTTTAGTTCACAAGAATGGAAAAAGAAGAAGGGTAAATCGATTTTGGGAACATTAAGAGCTTCAAATTGGTTGTTCATGGTGGTTGTGGTATTGATGACAATGACAATCTTGTAATTACTTGAAGATGATGAGGGTGAGAGAGTAAAAATGTCATTTTCGAAAAAAAAAAAAATTTGATGGCATTTTCGTAAATTATATGAACTTGTGGGGTGAATAGGGCAAAACCAATTTTCAAAAAAAAAAGG
>NC_027750.1:51749996-51758660 GCF_000695525.1 Brassica oleracea var. oleracea | reverse complement strand
CTAAAAGCCTAGTGAAATTACATCTCAGCCCCTTGTGACCAAACAAAAAAACAGAAGCCATTTTTATGAATATAGCCCTAGTAAATCGTCTGAGTCGTCTGAGATGTTGGAAGTCGTCTGGACGACTGAAGTGTAAGTCGTCTGGTACCGGTTTATTTTAAAAATAATTTATAAATCTTGTAAAAAAATATTTTGATGCGTGAAAAATAAAAATCAAGTAATTATAAACAGTTTTAAGTGATATAAATTAAGATATGATAAAATTGATTTGTTTTGAAGATAGATGAGTGGAAGTAGTGAATCATGAAATACTTTGGTTTAGGAGTTTGGCAAACATATGTTGTAGTATTGTATGTATTGTTAGGGTTAGATTTTGGAAAACTAAAATGTTTTTTTCAAAAATTAGTTTTCACCTATATGTGTTTATTTATGTGTATAGTAAACACTTTTCAAGTTTGATTTGATTTTATGAAGTCTTTAATTAGATAATTAAGTTTAGGGGTTATGTTTAGGGTGTGGACGACTTATATTTCAGTCGTCTGTTGAATAATTTACTCGGACGACTTACATTTCAGTCGTCTGGTGAAGAAATTAAAACAGACGACTTACATGTAAGTCGTCCAGAAGAGTTTAATATTTTTAGCGGGAAATTAAATATTTTTAGCGGGAAACTAAAATAGAAGATTTTCCAGACGACTTACAAGTAAGTCGTCTGGTTTAAATTATTTAAGCGGGAAAATATTTTTTTTAAAAAATTTTAGGCGGGAATATTTGGACGACTTACATGTAAGTCGTCTGTTTTAATTTCTTCACCAGATGACTGAAATGTAAGTCGTCCGAGTAAATTATTCAACAGACGACTGAAATATAAGTCGTCCACACCCTAAACATAACCCCTAAACTTAATTATCTAGTTAAAGACTTCATAAAATCAAATCAAACTTGAAAAGTGTTTACTATACACATAAATAAACACATATAGGTGAAAACTAATTTTTGAAAAAAACATTTTAGTTTTCCAAAATCTAAGCCTAACAATACATACAATACTACAACATATGTTTGCCAAACTCCTAAACCAAAGTATTTCATGATTCACTACTTCCACTCATCTATCTTCAAAACAAATCAATTTTATCATATCTTAATTTATATCACTTAAAACTGTTTATAATTACTTGATTTTTATTTTTCACGCATCAAAATATTTTTTTACAAGATTTATAAATTATTTTTAAAATAAACCGGTACCAGACGACTTACACTTCAGTCGTCCAGACGACTTCCAACATCTCAGACGACTCAGACGATTTACTAGGGCTATATTCGTAAAAATGGCTTCTGTTTTTTTGTTTGGTCACAAGGGGCTGAGCTGTAATTTCACTAGGCTTTTAGGTTAGTTTTGCATTTGATTCAAGTTTGGGTATAAGTTTGGGGTTAAAATCAAGTTGTGGATTAATTTTGGCAAAAACTCAATCTTGTTGAACTTTCTTTAGAGGGTACTTTTTTTATATATATATAGGATATATGATGATTACATTTCAACGTCATGTGTTTTTTCCTTTTCATTAATTTAAACTTAATTAATTAATTAATAGGCTCATTTATATTTTATTAGTTAAATAAAAACAATTTTTAAAGGTTCTTCGTGTATAAGTAATGTGAATATTTCTAAAAAAATTCAACCAATTTTTGTGGACTATAAAATATGCAAATGAGAGTTAATTATATTTTGAAGAATTCCAATAAACTGATTATATATTAACCATTTATTAATTATTAATCATATGATAACTTGTCGTACTATAATATTAACTTTTAGAAAGTATTCCCGAGACCATTATGAAATCTATTTTTTTATTTTTCTTTTCATTATCATGTAAAAACTATTTTTTTAAAAAAAGTACTTAAAAAAGCTAGACCATCTCCAATATATTTTGATATTATTACCTCTAAAATAGTTAAACTCTATAATAGAAGAAAGATATGCTCCAATGTATTCCTCTAAAATATCAATCTCTAAATGTAAAGTAAAAAATAGAGGAATGTTTTTTCTTCCTCTATACATAGAGAAAAAAATAGAAATCCCTATTATAAAGTAGAAAATAGAGTGAGTTGAAGCAATTTAACCTATAAATGCTATTATAGAGATGAAAATAACAATGAATTGAAGAAAGATATGCTCCAATGTATTCTTCTAAAATAGCAATCTCTAAATGTAAAGTAAAAAATAGAGGAATGTTTTTTCTTCCTCTATAAATAGAGGAAAAAAATAGAGATCCCTATTATAAAGTAAGAAATAGAGTGAGTTGAAACAATTTAACCTATAAATGCTATTATAGAGATGGAAATAACAATGAATTGGAGATGCTCAAAATATGTGCATTTTACTGTGCATCATGCGAACCCCCCCCCCCCCCCCCACCACCCCCAAAAACAATGGATGTTTATCTTTTTCACAAATTTGACGACAAACCATGCCATGTATTTCGGCGTTCTTATCCAAACAGTTAAAAAAGAAAGAAATCTCGTATGCAACAAGTCCCATAGATGATGGACAGAGTTGGATCCTCCATTCTGGACGAATCATGATGCATAGATCTCTTCTCTCAGGCGTTTCATACGCATGAACCCTTATGTACCGTAACTTGGGTAACTTGGTCACGGCAGTGGCTATTCCCCTATAACTGAACAAACAGAACATGAGCTCTAGCCTTTGTAGGTCTTTACATTCTCTAGCCAATCCATCAACTTGCTGCCAAACTCCCCTATGTAACTCATTCCAACATCACTGACACTTCCTGTAATCAGATACAAACAAATATTTATGAGCTTCTCACATCTGCTCAAGAGAGCTCTAACTCCAACGTCTAGTGGCATCTCTACATCCAAGCTGGTTGCCATATCATCATCTGCACGTCAAAGTTCTTCAACTCTTTCAAGTTCTCAGCAATAGCTAGTAGAGTTATGTTTCGAAGCTGCATCATGCATACAGTAATGTATTCTAAGTCGATGCAGTTTGTAGCAACATGTATCATTCCTCTATCTGTGACACGATAACGGTCATGATCATCTCTATCTGAAGGTTGACGAATTTCTAACACTTTGAATTTCTTGCAGTACTGAGAAAGGACATCGAGTCCCTCGTCTCCAATGCAAGTACTAGTGTTGAGAATTTCAATGTTGGGAAGCCTCCTCCGAATTATACAGTGGGCATAGTTGCCTAGCACAGCGCCAAACAGATCCAGTGTCTTGAGTCTGTCGGCAAAAGCATACATGATCGAGATATGTTTGAGAAAGAGACCAATGAAGTCACCAACATGACAGAGCTTGGGTGGAAAATAATATATATCTGCATTGAAGTACTTGTCAGGGTCATCAATATCCTCAACAATGGCTCCACCATAAAACTTAAGCACACTAGCTAGCCTTAAGGTCCCTTGTTGTCTCAATAGATCAAATCCACTAATCTTCAGTGAAACCAGAGAGCTGCTGCATGTTTTTGCAATGGTTTCGAGATCTTCTATGCTCACCTTAGAAATGATCGTCTGATAACAGTGCATGACTCTTAGATGGGTGTTGTGTAATGCCACTTGATGAAGCCAACCACCATTTTTCTCGTCCACTAAAGTGCTCCATGATAATAAAAGAGACTCTATCAAGATATTATCAATATAATAGTGATATTCCGGCGCTACGCGCCGGGTTCGTATGTTTTATTCACCATTTTTACAGATGTTATGTAGTGCCACAGAGGAAGAATGGTCACATATTGGTCTTTCAGTAGATGCATAGAGACATAGTTGTTTTTCATGTTCAGTATAGATAAATAATGTGGATTTCAATGGTTTTCGTATTGAAAATAAAAAATATACTTTCTTTTGACTATATATACGGGTGGGTAAGAAAATTAAAAAAAAATAAGTTTTAAATATTTAATTTATTCTTAACTAAAAATGACAATGATTTCACTTCTTTTTATTTGTTATTACGTAAAAAATCATGTTTTTTTTTCATTTGATAGTGGTTAGTGATAAATAGTGTATTTTATTTTGAAGTTGATTAAGTCAAAAAGAATAACATCAGTAGTTTAGGGCCTAAATGTTGCATTTTGTATGTAGAGTGACTATTTTAGTTGGTTTAAAGATCTTGTTGATTTCTGTATACGAAACTGACGTGAACATATATTTTTAGAACATAGGATCGCCGTGTTGGGATGTTATGCTCGTCTAATTTGTCTAATTTGTCTAATTCATGACCGTATATTGTTTCAATTAATTAAATAATTACATGTTTTATTTGAATGGATACAGTAACTTTAACCTCTTGTTTATATCATGGAAAAAATCATTATTGTTTTTATGTAATTTTTTATTTGTTGTATTGGGTTTCTATTTATTTTTATTTTTATTATGTGTAAATTTATTGTTGCAATTTCCCTTGGTATCTTATTAATTTTCTTTAACTTGAGTTTAATAATCAAAAGGAAAAAACAAAACTGTGAGATATGCTCTTTCAAATTTTGGTTGAACTTAATCTGTCTTCATAAACTTGAATCGATGTATATATATAAGCTAAATGGAGCAGGTACATAAACTTGAATCCATGCACGAAACAATAACCGCCTACTCAAAAATGGAGTACGTAGACATTTGAACTTGCATACATACACAAAATATAAAAAAGCAAGAAAATACTCAGCCGCGAACACAAAAGGGTCATCATCTTTTAGTTCAGCCATCTTATTGAAAGCTTCTGCCGCCAAACTAAAACACTGTTGCTTCTCCACTGGAGGAGCCGCCATCGCCATATCATCAGCAGGAAACAAACACCAACCGCGTCGTTGGGTTATCAAACGTATTTAGCCTTAAAGCCTCCAAAGCAAGCTCTCGAGCACTTCTCATCCGATCACTGTGACAGCACGCCTAACACCTTCTTGACTTGTCAAAACGTCCCAAATCCCGTCGGATCCCATTATCAGAAACTCGTATTCCTCTGTTAAACGTAATGTTTGATCTCTGAATCCGCTATGAGTGGAGATCGTGACCCTCGTGGTAGTTTCATGCCCAAATCCTAGAGTTCGTGTGACTGAGACTGCCGTTTAAGTAACCGTCATGGCAAAGCCGCCACATTCTTCCACTCTTCTTCTTTCCGGTAAGTAGATTGGTCTGTGTTCTTGAGACATGTGTATGGCATTACCATTCCTACAGAGAAGAATCCCCTGTATTTGCCACCATTAAGTGTCTGCAGAAACAGAACAACAATCATGAGCAAACAAACATACACTTAAATCGAATCTTAGTGACTCTGAGATGGGTTTGGTTGAAGCGAGCAAACATACCTTCCATAAAAGGGGAGCAAGAGCCGTGGTAGCGTAAGAAGAGCTGATGTTGTGTTCCTCTGCTAAACCAAGATCCGCCTGAAGAAACACGTTTCTCAAAGAACTCTTGACTTCTTTCAAGAATATTCTTATGGCGTTTTTTCTTACATAAGCTGCTGCTTCCGGTCCACCGTGGACATAAACTTACCCAACAGCTCTGCCCATTATATGGTGCCGATGAAGCCAAAACTGTCCATCAGCATAGAGACCCATGTTATCCACATCATTTTTGTCACCTGGACAATGCAAAGCTGTGTCAATAATCTATGAATACACACGGTTTCACCATTCAGAAACAAAACTGACACCTTTTATTATAACATTAATTTCTCCTGTATTCTCCCTCTCATGAACCTGTAACGTGAGTAGAGCATCTTATGTACCATGACCAATCCAGTGACTAATGTCTAGAGATGAGAATGAGAAAAGTGTAAGAAGAAAACATTACTTTGATGGCACGATGGACGATGGTACATCACGACTCTGAAAGAAGAAACATCAAGGCAATTAAAAAATGATGTGTTATACACATTGAGGCAACTACAGACATAACACATAACACCAATTACAACCATCTCGCCTGCTCGAATGGGATCCTTGGTCATATGTAAGAATAATATATCCCCTTGTCACATTACCCTCAAACAGATTACAAAACAACCACCCGAAGATTATGTGCAAGGTTGGTCATAGTCAAGTAAACAGAACCAAAAGATTAAAACTTAACTCTCTTAAAGGCAGGTTCCATGCTTCGAGAGAGAACATCCACTACTGGAGACTCTGTGCCAGTCACACACATCAACGCCTTCCATATTATCAATGCAGATGTCACGATCATACCTAAAATCAATGCAGACTCTGTGGTAGAGGAGAAGAGCCTCGTCAATTCCGCGTCGTAGATTTTTAGGTTTCTAGGTTTAGTTCAATGAAAAATAAAACCCAAACCTAAACCAAATGAAGCCCAGACACCTGAGTCCACTGTAAACAAATTTTAAGCCCAGACCCAAAAATAAAATGTTCTAATTGGTTGAATATTTTCGATGACGTGGCATGGCTAGATTTTGAGAAAATTCCTTATTAGTATTGTGATATGCACAATTAATTTAATGTTTATTATTAAATATTATTTTATTGCAGACAAAGAAAAATATTATTTTGTTTTACAATAACTATCTTTTAAAATACCAATCACGGTATTACATTGTTATTAAAGAGAAAATTTAATTTAATTTCTAAATTAATCTTTGACTTTTTTATTTATTTTTTGTTTACAATGCTCCTGTTTAATGGTGTAAGTGAATTTTGAATATATTTTCGGTCTAACATTATAATCCAAAAATATTTTTTTCATTTTTTTTTCCAGTAAAAACATTCTACAATCTAACAAATACATAGCCAAAAGTCATTGCATCAAAAAATTGTCTGACGTGTTTGGTATATCAGATGAAATAACATATTACTGAATAATTGTTGGTATAAGAACTAAAATAGATTAAGACTGGTTTAAACAATTAAAATTACAAGTTTAGTTAGTTTCTAAGAGATTAATCATTTTTTATATGCTAATACATATATAGTGTAATCACTTCTAAAAACCATGAAGACGTACAATTTTGAATCATATTGTGAATGAAAAATTGGCAAAATCACATTTTTAAACTATAACAACGTGATAAAGTTCTGTACTATTCACGACATGTGTTTCCAAGTAACATTTGCTATAATACTAAAAAGTGACACTAAAACTGTTTCAGTGTATTGTAAAATAAAATTATAAAGAAGTTTAATAATCATTTAAATACATGTCATCTAAATAACATTTCACAACTTGTGCCTATAGCTTTCACACTCAAAATATGGAATAGCATTCATAAAACAAAGTAATCTCGAGAAATAAAATAGAAGCACAGATTACTAAAATGGAGTTTAACAATCTCAAAAATAAAGACATTTGGAAGAAGATTGATAGTAATATACTCCATACAAATATATTTGCAGGAGCTGAGGAATGAAACCAGTCGCCAAGGTTGAGATGCGCAGAAGGAGAGCCTCCCAAAATGCATTGGTGAGACATTTCTCTGTATCAGTTCTCACATGTGAGCTGTTGTTTCTCTGATCATCTGACGTAATATTCTGCACGAAACAACTGAAGAGAATGCACAGTTGTTAATACTTTAATAAATTGCTTCAAACCATTGGTATGCTTACAATGGAAACTAAATCTCAAGCCTGCAATTAGGAAAGTGTATTAATTTGAAGGTTTAACGATGACAAAAAATTAGTACATGATAATTATCAGAATCTTACATTTGTTGTGTATCACAATTTGGTCAAGAGAGCAGCCTGTCAATGATTCTATCTCCCTTTGTTACCTCGTCATCGTTTTCCAATCCAACAGCTTCTTTTAGCACTTTCTTTCCTAACACAAACCTCCGGTTTTGTGACCCTCCGGTTTTGTAACCCTCGAGAGGTATAAATTGGATGTGCAATTCCATGTCTTTATGAGAGGAGCGAACTCATCAGAGTCAGACGTATCCGATACATTCATCTCAACACGGTACCTTCTTAAAAAAACGGATATGAGTTACAAGAATATAAGAAAGAAAATATTTAAAGGAAGAGACTGACTTAGAGTTTTACTGTGGTTGGAAGTTGAGAACATAGGAACTAAGTTCTGACACTGTCAAGGAATTCAGGACTGACTGGCCATCAACATGAGGTGGTCGTAATTGCAGAAGCGGAAAAACTCCATCAGGAAAAGGTTCCTGCTTTCAGCAGGCTGATTGGCCCCTGGATCAGAGTTGACTATGAACAAAAAAATAACCCGTGAAGACAGTCTCAGATGCAAGAGACAAAGTATCATAACTACAGCGAAAATAGCAACCATTAGAAACCCCTCGAGCCCTTAATGAAGAGAAATTTTTGGGTTCCACCCCTAGGCTGAACCTCTAGATTTACCAACCAATAGTGTTTGAATATTTGATATTTGATATCTTTAAAAAAAAAAAACAAAATTGAATTTCCAAATAAGATTATATTTTTAAAATAAAACAATAAAAATACATAAAAATAGTTACAATAAATAAATATTGTTAAACCGTTAGCAAAATACTAAATCTTATACCCTAAATCCTAAACTCCAAACCCTAAATTATAAACCTTAAATCTTGGATAAACCGTAAACCATTGGAAAATTTTAAACCCTAAATCATACATTAAAAACTAAATCTTAATAACACTAAACCCTAAAACCTAATCACTAAACCCTAAACCCTAATCACTAG
>NC_027750.1:51741755-51749892 GCF_000695525.1 Brassica oleracea var. oleracea | reverse complement strand
TAGAGTTTATGATTTATCCAAGGGTTCAGAGTTTACCCAAGGGTTCAGGGTTTAGTGATTAGGATTTAAGGTTTAGTGTTATTAAAATTTAGTTTTTAATGTATGATTTAGGGTTTAAGATTTTCCAACAGTTTAGAGTTCATCCAAAGTTTAAAGTTTAACGTTTAGTGTTTAGGGTTTAGGATTTAGGGTATAGGGTTTAGTATTTTACTGAAGACTTAACAATATTAATTAATTTATTTTTCGTAACTATTTTTATGTATTTTTATTAATTTATTTTAAAAATATAATCTAATTTGGATATTCAATTTTATTTCCTTTTTTAAAAGATATCAAATATCAAATACTCAAACGCTATTGGTTGGTGAACGTAGGGGGTGAACCCAAGAATTTCTCATCAGATAACTATAATAATTAACTTAGAAAACACAACAACCTGAACATTAAGATCTTAGCAAAATTAACGAAATAAACATTGAGAAAGAAATAGCATTGTTTCTTTTTGTCAATGTAGTGCATTAAATTATAAAAGGTTTTAGCCCAGAGGAGGCCCATTACAAGCAGAATTAAAAGCCCTAAGGGTTGTTTTTCCTAGAGTGTCGGTCCTAACATTTTGAGCCCTAGAAACATGAACGAAAGAGATAGAGGCGAAGAAAGCAGAGAGATTTCTGATGTGGTGAGCGGCGCCGTAGATTTCATTGTCGTGAGTCTCGCCGTTGATCACCCTGATGAGTGTTTGATTGTCGGAATTGACCTTGATCGTTGAGATGTCAAGAAGAATTGCCGATTGTAGGGCAGCTCGAACCGCTAGGGCTTCAGCCATCAAGACTGAGCTAACATGATCCGAGGCCGAGGAACCCTGGTGTTCCATGGAGATTGCTCGATTGCTGAAGATCCAGGTAGCATTGTAAGACTGGAGACGAAGGAGAAAGATTATGGGCTATGAATCATTTGAACCAAAACAGTATACTGAGACAAAGATTCAATCTCAAAAAACAACATCCATCAAGAATTGAGAATATAAAATTACTTAGTTACCTTTCCATTAGCACGACCAGATCGACATCCATCAACTCTCCGCCTTTCTTGACATTGCGAGCTTCCCAGAACCGAAGTTGTTTCTTAGCTACTGTCGGATACTGGTGAGAGAGATTTAGGGTTCTACGACTAAAGGCATACCAAATAGATGGCTGCTAAGACTGTCAAACCCTCTTATATATACGCCATGTGGGAGCTTGAAGAAGAAGAAAAGAAGCATTGAAGATGAAGTAGTGGGGATTGAGGCTTGAGTGCCATTACGGCTGCCGTTTCTCAGCGTGGGGAGGGAATAAGAATGGCTAGGGTTGCTGGAGTGAAACGTAAAAACAAAGTGAAGAGGAGACGTCATCTTCTTTTACTGATGAGCTTCTTGGGCTTATAATAGAATGTATATGCGAATGCCCATATTTAGTTGAATCAAAACGCAAAAAAAAACTCGTTAACAGAGACAAAGTCTTCTTTATAATAATAGATATAAGTGTATACATATGAAACCCTAGAGGGGGAATACAACTGGAAGAAATTAAGAATGAGGATTTTTAAGAAGAAAATATTGTTGAGCAATAAGTCAAGGATGAACAAGAGAAGAAGACGAGAGAGCCCAGGAGATGATATATCACAACTAAACCATATTCCTCTTGATCTAGCTAGCCTTGGAGATACTCTCAAGACTTCCTGCAAAATTGCTTGTGAGATCTCTCTATGTATCCAAGCTGTGGTCTTCTTTTATAACTCTCCCGAGTTTTATCCACTCGTTCACGTCTCGGTCCACTTCACGATCACCTACTCTTATGGTGGACCTTGTCATCAGAAACGGAAAAATATGTATTATTTATTCTTTCCTACACACCAGAACCCCAACGGTCGACTTATTCTCCACTCTACAGTTACGAAATAACAAACTTAGATTGGCAATTTTTGCGATCCAATAGCATCCAGGGATTGATTTTAGCACCCGGTTTAAAGATTTGGAACCCAACCTTGAGACGGTTTTTAGCCTTACCACATCCCGGTGAACAAGGCTCGAGTAACCGTTGGTCGTCTTATTTAGGTTGGTCGTCTTATTTATTATATGATCCATTGGAGGGTAAACACAAAGTACTTTGTGTATTAACTAATAAATATTCCGATCAGCCTCGGATTCTTACATTGGGAGCTCAAGGATCATGGAGAATTATAACCAAAGGACGTTGCCCTATGCATTCCCCCACTAAAGGAGGATATGGGCAATGCTTCAATGGGATTCTGTATTATATAGCTTGTTATATTATATATTTCGATCCGAAGAGAAACAGTCCTAGAGAAGTCTTTTTTGAAAGAGATATGAGTGAGTTTAGACGCCGTTGTGGATGTCGCAGCGAAATGTTCACCATGGAAGTTTTCCCCAGTCACATCGAGAGTCTCTTCTCTTTGTAGAGCACCGCCTGCGATGCTCAACGCTCTCAAGTGTTTATGTTTTTGACTTTTTCTTGTGTTCTTTTCTGAGAATATATATGGCGTACCTTGTTGTTCTTCAGTGTTACTTTTGTAGTTCATGTTTATACATTACTTGGATTTGATCTTAAGCTATTTCTTACAAAGTTTTTGCATTACAATATTGATTCAAGGATTAAGGCGATACTCCATAATTGCTTCAATGATTCTGTAATAATGGAATTCGCCAATAAATGATTCTTAATTATCTTCTCCAACCATTGAGATCTGTAGTATTCTCTTTTAATACAGCCAAGAACACGTTTTATTCCAACAATTCCAAACACAAAGGATGAGTTTCATATATATGATATATCAGTTGAAAAGTTGAAACACAAAAGGAAACAACAGGTGGTTATTATGTGGTGTTTCGAAGTTTTTCATTTCACTTGAGGCGGTGGTGTTGAAGCTTTGATAGCAGGGGTTATTATGTGGTGTTAAGAGTTCAAAGCTATATTCTGAAGATGCACATGGACACGAATGACACATCAACGCTTTCTAGGTGTACTTTGTAAAAGGGAATGGAGGATCCGTATGAGTTTTTTGGGTCTAATCTGGGGTATCTAGGATGAAGTCCAACTAACCCTCAGTACCGGACCACTAGTCCAGCTCTGGATTTTCTAATGAGGTCTAAGATATGATTTTATCTTGTCTAACCAAACAGTAATAATTAAGTGCATGGCCAGATTCTTATAAGCTGTGTTTAAAAAGGCGATCGCCTTTTGGGCAAAGGCACAAAGCGCAGTAAGGCGACGGTCCCACCGCCATAGACCTCTAAGGCGAGGCTAAGTCCGTAAGGCGCTCGCCATACTGCGCCTTTGGCTTAATTACAATGCGCCTTAAGCGCTTCAAAAGCGTGTTTTGTAGTTTCTATTAAAAAACTACTTTCACCAAACCCTTAAAACATCTTGAAAACCATGTAACAACTACTCTGACCAACCCTTTATAGACCCTCACAACATGAAGCTTAGATCCATAGAGTTTTAGGTGTTTCGGGTTGGAGACTGAATTTAGATTTTTAGTTTTCAAGTTCTCTGTTTTAGTTATTGGATTTTATCAATGAGTATATATGTGACTGTATTAGTGTGTATATGACTAACTGGTATAGTGACTATATTAGATTGTACACGACTCTAACTGTCTGAACTCTGAACTACTCTATAACTATCTTTTGTACATAACCATACAGTTATAGTGTGTAGAGCTACCACGTAAACATGCTTTTAACCTAGGAAAACTATCAATGCATTTCTAAGTTCCTCTGTAGCTCTATACTACTATTATATGTTTGAATGTGTACTATCTATAAGGCGAGCGCCTTGGAGCGCCATGGCGCATGGCTCCAACCTCCTCGCCTTAGAGCGCCATGCGCCTTTTAAAACAAAGCTTATAAGTTGATGCTTGGGGAGCTTTGTTTTGTAGCATTTGGTTTCTCTGAAACGTTTTGTGTTATATATTTTGATCCGAAGAGAAACAATACTAGATAAGATAACTCTTTTTGGACATGTGTGTTTTCCCGAACCACATCGAGAGATAACAAAGCAGCTGGCTGGAATGATAGATGAATATTAATACTCCTAAGAAAGCTGTTTTTTTTTTTCTTCATCTTTTTAGGTGAATCTTCGAATAAGCTTTAGTGGTTGTACTTGTACCCAAACTTTTCCGAAAGATCCACTGGCCATAAGATCTGCGGGACCTGATAAATATTATAAAGTTGCACTTTTGCAAAACTTTGATGGAATATAAATTATACATCTTGAAGACTTACACTACTCTTGTGTCACCTCGTCAGTCCATATATATTCAAGTTGTTTGTTGGTTCGGAAAACTAACTGTATTAGACTTAGCATTCTCTGCAACTCTGCAATGGAGGACAGAGACCACCTGTTTCTTCGCTGTCCAACAAGCGAAGTAATCTGGGCATGTGTACTGCGTAGACTTGGAGCTCATCATCATTCGTTTCATACGTGGACTGCTATGATGGATTGGCTTTCCTTAAAAGACTCTAGGACCATCACTCTCCTGAAGCGTCTTGCGTCTCAAGCAACAATATACAACATCTGGACAGAACGCAATCGTAGGATCCATGACAACGTCATAACTCCACCTGCTATGATTTTCAAAACAATCGACCGTAGCATCCGTGACGTTATTCTTGGTAAGAGAAACAACTCAAATTTCCGGAAGGCAATGGAGTTGTGGCTCTCGTATGAAAAAAAAAAAAAAAAAAAAAAAAAAAAAAAAATATCTTAGTCTAGATCATTCTAGCCCGTAGCTAAACACCTGATTATTTTTCTGTATCTTTATCGCCAAGTATTTGTTGAGATGTTTCTCCTCTTTAGACTCTAATATAACCTCATCTAATCGCTCAAGTTTGATTCAGTCGGAAGAAACCAAACGAATACTTGATTTCATCACCGGGTGTTCACCTCACTTCTCAAACTAGAGAAAAAACTTTAACTCACATGAACTGATTACAACCGTTTCTCTCTCTAGTGAACGTGTGGCTGTTAGGAAGTCCACAACTGGCGTCTAAACTCATCCATATTTCTTTCAAAACAAGACTTCTCTAGTACTGTTTCTCCTTGGATCTATATATAAAATATAAAAGGCTTCACTGAAACCAGATGGAGCAAAAATAAACTCACTACTACCCCTGAAACGTATACAATCCCTCCGTACGTTCTCACATGGTAACTGAAGAACAACGCTTTCACGTGTCCATTCGTAGCCACGTGCATTTTTCAAGATATAGATTTTAACAACATCATAGGTATGAGTAACTAAGGCTAGCCTTCCCTGATAAGGTATCATATGAAGCTTATGTGAACGACCCTCCGGAAATTTTATAATATTGAAGTTTTCAGATTTGACATCAAAGCTCATTATGATCCTAATCAGGACCATGAACAAGAAGACGAGCTCTATAATACAGAATCCCATTGAAGCATCGCCCATATTATTCTCCATGATTCTTGAGCTCCCAATGTAAGAACTCGAGGCTGATCCGAGTAGTCTTCAGATAATACACAAAGAACTTTGTGTTTACCCTCCAGTGAATCGTATCCTAAATAAGACAACCAACCGTCTCAAGTTTGGGTTCCAAATTTTAAACCCGGGTAATAAAATCAGTCTCTGGACGCTCTCGGATCCTGGAAAGCCCCAATCTGTGTTTGTTATTTGATAACTGTAGAATGGAGAACAAGTGGACCCGTCAGGAATCTGGTGTTGAGGAAACGAGAAAACATATTTTCCAAACCTGATGAGAAGGTGACCACTGACCAGAAGAGTCGGCGATTGTGAAGTGGACCGAGAGTTGATAAAACTCGGAAGTGTGGTAAAAGAAGACCACAGCCTTCGAGACACATCGATATCTCAGGATTGATTTCGCAGGAAGTCTTGAGAGTATCTCCAAGGTTAGATCAAGAGTAATATGGTTTGGTTGTAATCTATCATCTCTCTCGTCTTATCCTCTTGTTCATCTATGGCTGATTGCTCAACAATACTTTCGTCTTAAAAATCATCATTCTTTCTTCCAGTTTTATTCCCTCTTTTACAAGAATCGTTTCTATTTAGGGTTCATATATTTACTTCCAGACTCCAACACTCATCACCAATAAGCAGTTCACACCTAAAAATATTTGGGAAATAAAACTAGTTATCAAATTTTATTTTATTTATTAATATTAATTTTTTTTGACAACAATTTATTAATATTAATTATATAACTTGATTCATAAAATTAAATGTGTGTAAGACTCAGGTTTTTTTCTAAAGTATAATAAATATTTTTGAAATATTTTCATTTTTTATTACTGAAAATTAATTCAATGTTATAAATTAAAAACTATAATGAGTATATTTGTTAGTGATTACAAATGCCAGTGCTACATATACAAAACTAATTTCTAAAATATATTTAAAATTTTAATTTTTTTAATTTTAATAAATATTATTAGCTAAAAAGTGTGTGGTGTTTAAAAAAAAACTAAAAAGTGTAAAATTAAAAAAAAAAAAATTGACCATAATAGTTTTAATTTGTAAAGGTATTTATGTAATTGATAATTGTATTATTGTATATATATTCAACCTTGAATATAACCACGATAATATTGAAAGGGGAATAGAACTGGAAGAAAGAAGGGGAGGAGGGATGAGGGTTTTCAAGAAGAAAGTATTGTTAAGCAATCAGACATGGATGAAGAAGAGGAGAAGACGAGAGAGATCCAGAGATGAAAGATCTCAAGTAGACAATATTCCTCTTGATCTAACCTTGGAGATACTCTCAAGGCTTCCTGCCAAATCCATCATGAGACATCGATGTGTCTCGAAGCTGTCGTCTTCTTTCACCACACTTCCAAGTTTTATCAAATCATTCGCGTCTCTGTCCTCTGCGCGGCCGCTATGTCTCCTGCTTACCTTCGAATTTGACAAGAAGCAATCAGTTGTCTCGTTTCCTCAGAACAAAACCCTGACGGGTCTTATTGAAACAAGCCGACCCGAAAATCTTGAAAAAGCCTTAAAAAATTCTAAGTAAAAATTCAGGAAATTTTCAAGAATAAACTCAAACAAAACTCCAACTTTATTAATAAATCCGAAAAATAATGTAGAGTAATAGTACATGATTCATAAAACACCCAATAGAAATCCCAAATTTATAAAAAAATAAAACCCGCTCCGATGGTCTTCATTGTCCCGCGTTCCGGTCCAATCAACTACTCGTCACCTGCATCACAAAAGGAAGCATGAGCATACAAAAGTACTCAGTGAGGACGCTCAATACCGCCCACTATAGCCCAATAAACAATACTAAATCAAACTAACACCCTAGCATCCGGTTCTATCATTCCCTTCGTAACTAGTTAAATCCTTTTCATTTCTTAACATTTCTTAACCTTTCGACCCGAAAGCCCATAATCCTTCGGCCGAAGCCAAACTTGCGGCCGTAGCCAACCTGTGACCCGTCGGTCCATTACATTTCCTTAATCCTTTTTCCTTAACCTTTTTCCTTACATTAACTCAATTCATTTATTCTTTCCTTAAACGCATTATAACTTTCTGACATAGGTTCTCAAGATCAAACATTCATTTCTCACATAAACATCCTAACATAACTCAATAATCCATCCCGTAAATCAATAGCATGCATTTCTCAAGAACACGATAAACAAACTTTCCATAAACAATTCCTATCATACATTTCTTAAGAACACGATGAATAAACTTTCCATAAAAAATTTCTATCATACATTTTCATATGAACACGATGAACGAACTTTCCATAAGCAATTTCTATCCAAGCATAAACACAATCATATCGAATCAAAACAGGACAAATAGTTCTTATTGGACTATCATGAATCACGTCCTCACCTTAGCTGAATCTCTAGGATTCGAAGACTCTGAACTTCCTAGCGTTTCTGACGAAGAACTCTTTAGCTCCTCCTCGTTTGATCCCTCTTCTCAAAATTCTCTCTCTACCAACTCGTTCTTGCTCTGACTTCTCTCTAAATATGTTTTTCTTGGTTGTGTCCTAGAAATGAGAGTTCAAGGAGTCCTTTTATAGGATTTCTCAAGCTTTCTCACCAAGCCGGGCATTTAATGCCAATTTCCTTATTTGGCTTGG
>NC_027750.1:51737863-51741642 GCF_000695525.1 Brassica oleracea var. oleracea | reverse complement strand
AACTTTCCTTACTTGGAACCCGCATTGCCCAACAGCCGAACATTCCTTAATTGGTCTTCATCTTGCTTCATGTATGTTCTGATCGTTCCATGATCAGTTTATCATCGCTCCGCCAGTTCCAAATTTATTCCATGAGCTCACTTAAAATCTGACACTTAGTTAAAATACATCTTCATACCCAATCTTCACGATTACAAGTGTATCCACACTTAGAAAAATACTCTCCTTGTAGACAAAAACCTCTCACGATTTATTTCCTCTTCAAATTTAAAAATATTCCGGGAGCGGGTCGTTACAACTCTCCCCACTTAAAATAATTTCGTCCTCAAATTTCGTCTCGACCAACTGCCAGATAAACAGAAACTGAACAACTCCGGACTCGCTGCATGTATTTTGCTTCCACGCTCACTAACCGCTTATTGGATCTAATCTTTATGTTTCCTCCATTTAACTTTGGTCCAGCACTATTGGTCTGACTGGAACACTTTTATAATAATGCAATCGAATATGCTGACGACAAATGCTTCTTCTAGGTTGCATCATGGATCCCAAAATACAGGGCTGACACATATTCTCTGGGCGGATATTAGTCGCTTGTCAATCAACTTGATCACCTGATTTATCACTCTATGCAGTCCAATTATCTGAATCACCCTTGATTCACAACATTTTCAGCACTGACTGCAATCATTTTGTTCCACAATCGTCGAGAAGAATTCGCTATGGCACATTCATAAAACAACTAAATCCAATCATAGATGTATCCATCCAAAACACTCGTAGCTGGATTGTACTAATATTAACCTACCCATTTGCACTTTCCGTGGATCACGAAACTTTCCTTGTAGTATGCCGTCCACCATACGTCACATATTTTTCCGTCAAACCCTTGAGTGGTTGAACCAACTTGCAGATCTCTTACTATTGGCGATTCTTACCCACTAATCCAACAAGGTTTATGATCTTGCTGGATTCTTTGTCATCGACCAATTGCAGTGGTTGTACCCTTTCCTTGACTCGACCAACACTTTCATCGGGCATTGCGCTCATGAACCTATATCATTTTTTTTGCCTGCTAGCTCTACTTGCTTAACTTCTTTGAGACATTGCTTCCATAGACATTCTACCATTACCCCTCTTTACTCAACTTCTGCATCCAAGATGGTCCTAAGAATAAATCGTACTTATTCTCGATCATCTGATAGGTTCTTACCGCGGATATTATTGAAATTTTGAATTGCTTCTTCATTTTTCTGAGCTACCATCTTTCCTTCTTTCTGATATGCTACCCTAATATCTTTTCAAACAAGTTAACTTGACATTGATCCAACACGTCCATCGCAAGAGCTTCTTTGAACCATTTATCTAGTAGCACGATCAAACCATTAAAGTTATTTGAACTCTCCACCATCAATGGAACATCTTGATAAATAACATGCGGCTTGAAAATCTCCATGTATGATGCCCGACCAAATCTGATCTCTTCCCCGAACCCATTTTTCTGCGACCGACAACTTCCTGGCACACAAGGAATGCGGCTTCTATTGTCGAACAAAGTTTGGCTTTCACCACCACACTATTAAGAATTGGATCGACTAAGTCCTTGCGTCTTGTGTATTCAAACAAAAACCCGATTACCATCGGATCCATTTGCTTATTATCCGTCGATTCTTCTTGATCTTTCGCTCAGTTCCAGTCAACTCTCCGGTCCACCATAATTTTGACCGATCCTTCCTTCGGATCGAACAGACAGTACCGAAGTACAGTTCCAATCGCACTCCATCTTTGTTCCTCTGTCGTACTGCTGATACCAGTCTCGTCTAAGACCATAGGCCTTTAGACAAGACTCATGATCCCTCATATGACCCGGGGTATGCATCAACATCATCAAGTATACTTTGCGACCCAACAGTACATGGGTCCACCATGCACAGATTAAGCCGGTACATCCTTATCCATGGTTCGCGCTTGCTTCAGCTGCCATGGCCAAAGACGAATCGGTTCTTCCTATTAACCACCTGCTTCGTATCTTCGAACCAGAACCCGACACATCTCAGATGATCAGTAAGACCACCGCTGAACTCTAGGGTAGTCGGAGAAAGGATCCGATCAGTCCTCCTTGCCGATCTCAGTCCCTCTCCGTCTGTTTCTCCCTTTCTCTCTCGGTTTTCTCTGTTTCTGTCCAGTATCGCCTCCCCCTTTCTGATCCGCGGGAATCCCACTAAAAATGGGAGTTGGCGGTTTTCCTTTCCCATAACCGCTCCCGCGCCCAATCCCAAATCAGTAACTGTCCTTGATAGTTTTTATTAACTCCCCGAACAGTTTCTTTCTCGATCAGGCGGTTAGGTAACTGTTCCATAACTACTTGGCAGTTCCAGTCCCATAAACCGTCCCAGTCAGTTAAGTAGTTCAGTAACCACACGGAACCGTCTTGTATCTGCTTCGGTAACTGCTTAGTAACCACTTGGTAACCGTCAGATAACTGTTCCCGCCGTTTTACTTACCTTGTCAGTACATGTTCAGCTCGGTATCCATTCCCACCATAACGTATACCAGTAAGTCGTACATAAACTAACTTTTCTCGAAAGAAAAGTCCGACTGCTTTGTCTGAATCTGACCAGCTCTGTCCGACAAGCTCAACTGCTATGTCTGGACCCACAATATTGTTTTACGTGTCAGGTTCGACTGATCAGTCAAACTAACACTCGGCCTTGGACTGATCCAGCTCAGACTGTAGGATGGGGATGCTACAAGCCCAGTCAATAACCATCAATCCATGCAGACTATTGCTTCGTACATTTTATCATCATATCTACTCATTCCCTAACGTTGACATATCTTGCTCCATCACACACGACTTCAAGCATATTACTTTTGTTGACTGAACCAACCTGATGCTTTCCTTGCCTACCCATTGAAAAATTTGACAGTCGACACTCTGTATCTTTCATTAGACTTAAGTTAGTTTTCACTAACTTCTTGCAAACTCTTTAACACAATTTTGCTTAGCCATTTACTAAGCAGTCCAATCATAAACACATAACTAGAAATATCTTAGCAAAATCATACCACACATCCATCGCGCGAGACATAGACCATCGGTTCCTTTCCACCCTTAGCCACAAATCCCATTTTCGAAAAAAACAGCCAGCCAGGACAGAACTGGCTGGCCAACCCCGCTCTGATACCAATTGAAACACCCCGACCCGGAAATCTTGAAAAAACCTTGAAAAATTCTAAGTAAAAATTCAGGAAATTTTCCAAGAATAAACTCAAACAAAACTCCAACTTTATTAATAAATCCGAGAAAATAATGTAGAGTAATAGTATATGATTCATAAAACACCCAATAGAAATCCCAAGTTTATAAAAAAATAAAACCCGCCCCGATGGTCTTCATTGTCCCACGCTCCGGTCCAATCAACTACTCGTCACTTGCATCACAAAAGGAGGCATGAGCATACAAAAGTACTCAGTGAGGACGCTCAATACCGCCCACTATAGCCCAATAAACAATACTAAATCAAATTAACACCCTAGCATCTGGTTCTATCATTCCCTTACGTAACTAGTTAAATCCTTTTCAATTCTTAACATTTCTTAACCTTTCGACCCGAAGGCCCATAATCATGCGGCCGAAGCCAAACCTGCGGCCGTAGCCAACCTGTGACCCGTCGGTCCATTACATTTCCTTAATCCTCTTTCCTTGACCTTTTTTCGTAACATTTTCCTTACATTAACTCAATTCATTTATTCTTTCCTTAAACGCATTATAACTT
>NC_027750.1:51729922-51737758 GCF_000695525.1 Brassica oleracea var. oleracea | reverse complement strand
CATTTCTTAAGAACACGATGAATAAACTTTCCATAAACAATTTCTATCATACATTTCCCTATGAACACGATGAACGAACTTTCCATAAACAATTTCTATCCAAGCATAAACACAATCATATCGAATCAAAACAGGACAAATAGTTCTTATTGGACTATCACGAATCACGTCCTCACCTTTGCTGAATCTCTAGGATTCGAAAACTCTGAACTTCCTAGCGTTTCTGACGAAGAACTCCTTAGCTCCTCCTCGTTTGATCTCTCTTCTCAAATTTCTCTCTCTACCAACTCGTTCTTGCTCTGATTTCTCTCTAAATATGTTTTTTTGGTTTTGTCCTAGAAATGAGAGTTCAAGGAGTCCTTTTATAGGATTTCTCAAGCTTTCTCACCAAGCCGGGCACTTAATGCCAGTTTCCTTATTTGGCTTGGTCAAAGATCACCATCAATGGCTTGACTTGATATCTTTGATTCTTTTCTTAGCTGACTCCCGCAGATCCGACCTTCCTTTTGTATTATCCCATAATGATGGCTAGTCAAACTTTCCTTACTTGGAACCCGCATTGCCCAACAGCCGAACATTCCTTAATTGGTCTTGATCTCGCTTCATGTATGTTCTGATCGTTCCATGATCAGTTTATCATCGCTCCGCCAGTTTCAAATTTAT
This sequence comes from Brassica oleracea var. oleracea, assembly GCF_000695525.1. NCBI lineage: Eukaryota > Viridiplantae > Streptophyta > Magnoliopsida > Brassicales > Brassicaceae > Brassica > Brassica oleracea. The sequence goes on along the minus strand of NC_027750.1, from coordinate 51,737,095 downwards.
TCCATGAGCTCACTTAAGATTTGACACTTAGTTAAAATACATTTTCATACCCAACCTTCACCATTACAAGTGTATCCACACTTAAAAAAATACTCTCCCTGCAGACAAAAACCTCTCACGATTTATTTGCTTCAAATTTAAAAATACTCCGGGAGCGGGTCCTTACACTTATCCTCCGATCTACGGTTATCATATGACAGGCATCTATAATTATCAGTATCCCCAATCAGAGAGCGTCCAAGGCTTGGTTTTATTATGCGGATTCCGGATTTGGAACCCAACCTTGCGTCGGGTTTTCAACTTACCACATCCCGAAGAGCCTGTCCCCAACTGGTTTTATAATTGGAAGTCTTATCTAGGTTATGATCCATTGGAGGATAAACACAAAGTATTATACTTAGTTTATTGGAAGAATTATATACTGCCTCTGGTTCTTACCTTGGGAGCTCAAGATTCATGGAGAATAGTAACCAAAGGACGTTGCCCTACGCATTTCCCAAGGGGAGAATTTGGAAGATGCTTTAATGGAGTTCTATATTATGAAGATATTATAATGAGCTTTGATTTCAAATCTGAAAGTTTTAGTCCTATAAACTATCCGGAGTGCCCTCATTTTCAATATCATTTTCGATATCAATTTCGATGGTCGCATACTGTTATCGATTAGGTTTCAGGCTCTGGGAAGGCTAGCTTTAGTTACGAATGATAAATTTTCCTATAGTGATGTTGAGTTATTTATTTTGAAAGATGAAGATGGACATGAATGGAGCGTTGATGCTTCCATCATTCACCTTGTAAGAGTGAATGGAGTAATAATCTGCAATTGAAGGGTATTACTGATGCGGTGAGCTTATTTTTGCACCAAGAAATTTTGCTGACTCGTTTTATTTTCTATATTTCGATCCAAGGAGAAACAGTACTAGAGAAGCCTTCTTTGAAGGATTTATGAGTGATGAATTTCGACGCAGTCATGGAGTTAACAATCGAACAGAGTGTACGAGTGTTTTCCCAAATCACATGGAGAGTCTCGTCTCTTTGTAATGCAGCCTTCATTCTCTCAATGCTCTTCAATATTTTTGTTTCTAGTGACACTTAATGTTTCCTTCTGAAACTATATGTTTCGCTTATGTATTTTCACTTTTGTTGTGATTTTTATTTGATTATTCCTCAGTTGATGTGCCTTTAGAACTGTTGCATGTAATAGATGCTACCGACTTAAAGCTCTTAGAAACAATGGCATTACTTGTTTGTTGATGATATTAAACTAACTCTCCAATCTAAAAGTTTTTCCAATAGTTTGGTCTTTCACGTTACATGGCTTTGCTTTTCATGATATAATCTAGTTTTTAAGATTTAAAAAAATCTGATATGATATATGGATTGGTTATAGAGGCCATCACTACGCTTGAAGAGGCGTTGTTGATTGAGCCAAAGAAACATGCTGCGATTTGTTGCCTCGGTAATGCATACACCACGTTTGCGTTTTTGACTCCCGAAGAGACTGAAGCTAAATACAACTTTGACTTAGCTTCTCACTTCTTTCAACTTGCCGTGGATGAGGTCATTTGCTTTTCCATTTGAAATCAATGGTTAATAATACTGTTTCTTTTTGGTATTTTGATTTTGAATCACTTGAAACGACATCAAAGGTTTTGTAGATTAGAATAATTAACCAAATTAGTTCATGTTTTGGCCTGGGTCAAGGAGTTATCACCCTTGCATAAAGAATGAAATGTTGCTGCTGAACTGTGGTTTAGTGAAAGATTATTCTCTCTGTTTTAAGCACAAGCTCTTAACTTGTAAAGATTCGATTTGTTGATCAATTCATAGGAAGGGTATGTTGCACTTGAGTTGTGCATTTAACCTCTAAACCCGATTTTAAAGTGTTATTATTTATCGAACTTATTATATTTTGTTCTAAGTGTAGGCGATTGTCATGTCATAGAAGGGGAATAAATATTGTAACTGAATCTTGCATTTTTGCCTCTTAACCTGATCTCAAAGTTCTGTTCTTTAATCGAATTTCTTTTCTTTTTTGTGTGTTAATTACAGGCTCCACTACTTCACGCAGAGGTTCACCACATGCAAGGCTTTTGATCTCATGAAACTTTTAGCTTGGCTTCTCCATCTTTGCTCTCCGTCAGAAAAAATGCATGTGACACCCTCCTTCATGATGAATCTCATGTTTCTAGACTCCAGTGTTTGAGAGGCTTGAAAACAAAATTGAGATCACGAACTTTCCTATCACATATGCCGCCTCGAAGTCCTCCGGAGATGTTGTGAACTATAGAAACATGAAGGAACAGACGGCCTATCACTTGGCAATCCCGGGGAATGTTACTTTGGAGTTTGTTTATATGCTGTGAAATTGATCGATATTAACATCAAGGATGCTTTTGGCATAACTCAGTTTGATATCACCAAGCACAAGCCACACTTTCCAACGTTAGATCTTTTGTTTCGATGATTGGTCTCATCCAGTGGGATGTTCAGTTGTCGTTTTCTGACCATCACAAGTGTGGTCGTGTCTCACTTGAAGTACAGAGGAAATGTTTGCAGCCTAAAAGCTTGACTCTGGGTATTTGTTTATATTAGTCAGCTAAACGTGTTGGATAAGAATTATCATTTTTATACTCTATGGAAATAACAAAAGGAAGCTATTAGAAGTTTTTGTAGCTTTTTAATTCTGAATTTTGATTTGCCATGTTAAAATCTTCGCATTCAAAACAGTATGAAAACTCTCAGCACAAATTCACAACACATTATGCAATTATAATCAAGAGAGACGAAACCCTTATCTTTTAAAAAACAGTTTTGTGCTATAGAAAAGAAAATAATAAGTGTTCTTTTATCAATCTTTACCTTTTAAACCGTTATAAAACATTTATATATAAATTAAATATAATAAATAAATAACAACTTTAAAATATAAGAATTGATTTTATATAACAAATAAAAAGTGAATTTGTTAAATATACAAGATAGAGAACAACTTTACAGCAATTCTAAATTATTTCAAGTTTGTCTATTCTATCTAAAATAGTTGTATATATATCAAGTTACAAAAATAAATATTTAGATATTGATTTCCTTAGATAAAAACTTTAATTATTTACATTATATCAGTTTGCCTATTTTCCATATTACAAGTTACAGTGAAATATGGAAGATATAATGAAATGTGCAAACTGATATAATGTAAATAATCAAAGTTTCCACGACAAAGATATGGAAGATAAGAGGTTGCGGAAATAGAGCAAGAGAGAGTGTGGCATTGACAAGTCATAACAAAATAATTTTTGTGAGAGATACACGAGCTTTTTTATAGTAAATATAGAAATATTACACAATATATGGGATGAAATTTATAAATCAAAGTGATATATTCGAACTACAAACCTTCAAAAAGAAGTATACACACAAGTTAATAGTGATATTCTTTTATTTTGAAAGGTTTAGGTTTATATCCAAATTAGACTAAATATGAGAGTTGATACCAAATACAAAATAATAAACATGTTCTTGATATTATGAAAGCACATATTTACTTTTTGTTTAAGTTTTAGTTTTATCCATTTTAAATATTTATGTTCAAAAATTTTATACTAAATCAAATATATTATTCTTTTATTTAAATTATTAATTTATATCAGTCGAAATATGATACTAAAATAACAGTTAGAAACAAAATATACGAAGACAACATTTGCGTTGTCACAAAGATCTCCGATGAAACCTCCTGACGCCAATTTTGGTTTGAGATTTTTTTTTTTTTTGGTAAAATGTTAAATTTATTATACCAAATTTTTAATTTTTTACAGAAGAACGAAGAAGATAACTAGCGGAAGAACAGTAATTATACTAAATCTCTATTTTGGTTTGAGATTTTCTCTGGTATATATACTTACTCCGCCTCTTGAGTCGTATTTTTGGTCAATGATGATTGGGTTATTGACGTTTGTCATCATAATATCTTCATAGGTGATGTCCACAGGACCACAGCCGTGCTTGGAGACGAACCACCCCAACTCTTGATTCTAAGACCATTGTCGGTATCTTTCATGGTGCAGTTCCTAAGCAAATAAGCATGCAATATAAATTGATCCGTATTCTTAAAAAAAATTAAATAATTTTTGCAATATAATTAACATTAACGTTCAGTCAAAGATAAAATATAATTAAACTGACTATTATTTATAAGGAATCAAATCTTAATTTTTGGTTTAGGATGTTTTAAAAGGTAAATTACTATTATATTATTATATAGTTTAGAGATTTTTTTAACATATGTCATAATTTTGAATTTTTATCGTCGTATGTTCCAATCATGTTAATTAGTAAATATTTTTTTGGTTTTACATTTTCTAAGAGAGAAAATTAATTAGCAACCAAGCTTTATATAATTTATTTAAATACAAATACGATGTATAATTTATATTAAGCGTAAATATATGGAACCCTAAAGAGGGAATATAACTGGAGGAAATTAAGAATGAGGATTTTTAAGAAGAAAGTATTGTTGAGCAATCAGCCATGGATGAACAAGAGGAGAAGACGAGAGAGATCCAGAGATGAAAGATCACAACCAAACCATATTCCTCTTGATCTAGCCTTGGAGATACTCTCAAGGCTTCCTGCAAAATCAATCATGAGATATCGATGTGTTTCAAAGCTGTGGTCTTCTTCTATAACACTTACCTAGTTTTATCAGCACATTCTCGACTCGGTCCACTTCACGATCACCGACTCTTATGGTGACCTTCTCATCAGATTCCGCAAAATATGTATTATTCTTTCCTTCACATCAGATTCCTGACAGGTCAACTTATTCTCCATTATACAGTTATGAAATAACAAACTTAGATTGGCAATATTGGCGATCCACGAGCATCCAGGGATTGATTTTAACATCTGCATTCAAGATTTGGAACCCAACCTTGAGACGGTTTTTAGCCTTACCACATCTTGGTAAACACAGCTCGAGTCCAAACGATTGGTCTTACTTATTAGGATACGATCCACTGAAGGTAAACACAAAGTACTTTGTGTACCATCTGAAGAATATAACGATCAGTCGCGGGTTCTTACATTGGGTATTCAAGAATCATGGAGACATATAACCAAAGGACGTTGCCCTGTCCATCGCCCAACTGGAACACGTGGCCGATGCTTCAATGGATTTATATATTATGAAGCTCGTCTTCTTGGTGATGATCAAGATATCATAATGAGCTTTGATGCGAAATCTGAACTTCAATCCTATAAAGTTTCCGGATGAGGGTCCATTTAGGCCCCTTTTTTTTTATACCTTATGAGGGAAGGGTAGCCTTAGTTACTCATGATCATCCCTTTGATGTTGTTAAACTCTATATTTTGGAAGACGCACATGGACACGAATGGAAACGCTTTGTTCTTCATGTACCATGTAAGAGCGTACGGAGGGATTCTATATATTTCAGCGGTACTACAGATGCTGGTGAGTTTATTTTTGCTCCGTATGGTTTCTATCAAGCTTCTTATATTCTATTTTTTGATCCGAGGAGAAACAGTACTACAAAAGTATTCTTTGAAAGAATTTGGATGACTTTGGACGCCGCTGTGGACTTGCTAGCAACGACACGTTCACCATGCATGTTTTCCCAAATCACATCGAGAGCTTCTTTTCTTTGTAGGTCACCCACCTTCGATGCTCAATGTTATTTAGTGATTCTTTTATGTTTTTGCATTTTTCTGTTGTTCTTTTCTGTGAACACATATTGTGTACCTTGATGTTCTTCAGTGTTACTTTGTTCTTTTTGATCACTGAGTTCATGTGTATGCATTACTTAGATTTTCTCTTAAGCTATTTTTCTTGCTAAGATTTTGCATTAGAATTCTCAATACTGATTCAAGGATAAAGGAGATACTCCATAATTTCTTCAACTATGATTCTATAATAATGGGAATCACCAATAAATGATTTTTAATTATCTTCTCCAGCAATTGAGATCTGTATTATTCGATCTCTTCTAATATGGCCATTATTCCAACAATGCCATACACAAAGAATGAGTCTCCTTGCATACTGGAAACCCTAGCCGCCTCCTCCTTGCAGTCAACCTAATCTCAATCCTTCACCGGTATCCGGCCGTCGTGCCGGTGCCCGGTGCCGGTGGCCCCTCTCTCTTAAATTTTGTGCTTTGCTTTTGTTTATCTCTCAAGTCTCTTCTCCTTCCCCTGTCAATATGTTTGATTGCTCTGCTGTCTCGACGATGACGTCTTTGTTCGGTGTATAGGAGGCGTTCGAGAGGTAATGGAGTAACGACGAGACATGCATGAAGGCATCTGCGGCTTCAGATCTTTTTTCTAGGTTTTCACTGGTTTTGGTATTTGGTTTTGGAGTTTGTAGACCCATCCCGTCTTTGTAGAGAGTCTCTTTGGTTGGTTTGGACCTGTCACTAGTACTTGCTTCAAGGGCCTTGTAGATTTGTACACATCCGAATCATCACTCGGCTGTGGATTTGGCAAATAAGAGAAGCTTCGTTTCTTCGGTTCTCCGTTGACGAATCTCGTAAAAAGTCACCGACTCTTTTGGTCATTAAGTGTCGGATCTATTTAGTGGTGGCGCATTTTAAGGGTGGAGCCCTCCCAGCATCATCGATCAGGCTGTGGTCCTTCTCGCTGATGGGAGAAACTCTTTTGTTTCTCTTTTGCAGGTATTAGAGTGGCAGCGAAGTCCCATCTGCCAATTGCTCTGTGTGTGTGTGTAATGACCCACCTCCACTATCCCCACTATCTCCACCATCTCCACCATCCCCACCACTCCCACCATCTCCACCATCCCCAACTTCTAAAAAGAGAAAGAGAGAGAGAGGGAGAGAGAGAGAGAGAGAAAGAAAGAGAGATAGAGAGAGAAAGCTCACCTGAGCTCGTCGCCGGAGCAACCGTGTGCAGTGATCACGTTCAGCTTGCCACCACCGATAAACGCCCTAGGTAACCGCCGAAAACCGCATTTCTTAAGCTCATTTTCGTTTCCGTTTAGTAAATCACCCATAACTTCCTAACCATTGATCACCTCGTACATCCAAGGCCATTATCGTGTTCCTCTCGTCGAGACGAAACCGTAGACACCAACCACGCCTCAAACGGAGCCCAGACGAAGCCGCACGCGCCTCCCGAAGATTCGCCTCGGCG
>NC_027750.1:51711598-51726240 GCF_000695525.1 Brassica oleracea var. oleracea | reverse complement strand
CGGTTAGCCGGTTTAAATTGATTTCGGTTCGGTTAGGGTAAACCGGTCGGTTTAGTCAAATCGATTTCCGGGTTGACTTTGACCAGCGGGTTGACTTTTCCGTAAATACCCGTTTTAAACCGTTCGAAAGGCGTTCTGACTCGAAATTTCGATCTGATTTCAGATTTGGAGTCCATTTGAGCAGCTGGAGTTCATAGATATCACTTCTTATTGCTAAGGTGAGGGTCTATTCCCGAACTCCTCTTATTCGGCTTAGGACCTCGAATAAGTATAATTTATTTCTAATGTGTTTCGTCTGCTTGAAATCGAGTCTGTCATTGCTTGTTTAGTTTTAGGTTCTTTGCATAAACCGGAACTAGGGGGTTAGAGGATTCAACATTGATTGTTTCACTTAATGTAAATTCTTAGCTAGGATTGTTTTTGTTTGGAGACGGATACAGAGTCGGACTGCTGTATGCCGGATTGTATGGAGGTCACGGCCAACTTTAGTCGACCGGTTGAGCCGTAGACTGGAAGTGTCGATAAATCGTCTACGGGCGTGTGTTACCGAGCACTTTTTCGGTGTGTGTATGAACCGAGCACCTTTTCGGTAGTGTTTTGGCCTGTTAGTGGGCGGCGAGTGTGCACCTCGCTAGGACCATTGTTTTGTTGCTTGAGTACTTTAGGTACTGTGTTTGACATGCATTAGAATTAAATTATATTTATTCGGAGTGCTATGTCCGGGTCCATGGACTTCGGGGTGGCATCCCATACCTCACTGAGCGATTCCCCTGTCGCTCACCCCTCACTCTTCCCCTTTTCAGGTGAGACAAACAAGTATGTGATATTTGGACGGACTTGGTGCTACTGGACTTTTCTTTCGGATTTTATTTGGGCATGGGTGAGAGTTGTCGGGTTTATGGGCTTTTATATTACGGGATATTGTTGGTGGCCCGTCGTCCTTAGTGTCAGGGAGACGGGTGTCACATTGTTGTATGATGACGCGTCGGGGGTGACACGCTGTCCTCCATATAGGAGGTGACGGGTGTCACAGTGTGGTTCTTGGAATCAAAGATAAGGGAGACATGACATCCATATCAAATTGATTGTTTCAACGTTCTTCGCCGTTTGTTTTCATATTACTGAAATTTAAGAATCGCTTCATGGTTTTCAAGAACGAGTCATGGAATGAGTATTTCAGTTTGGTTGGTCATTCAAAGCTGAAGTACCCTTCGCGTGGACATGTCAATGGTTGTTGGGTGATAAAAGGCAAACAAAAAAGGTTTGCTATAGATGCGGCAAGAAAGAATTTTGGATACGTATTTGTTGTATTCCCAAATATTCAGTCGATCTGTATCGAGAATCAAAAAGAAAAAGAGAAAGGAAGTATATTAAACTTCGTCTCTTATGAGCCCGAACCATTTTTCATAGCTTGAATACTCATCTTGATGATTCAGATTTTCTGGTTGGTCCAGAAAATGAAAATAAAATATCGATGTGATATGAGAATTATCTTCCTGAATAATATTTTGAGATTCAGGATGGAGATAGATATACCTGGTAGATATTGGGTCATCGTACATGACTACTAAAGGTAACAAATATTTCTCTTCTCTCAAAATAAGTAAGTATAATATCTATTACTATAAAAATTATTATTAGCTCTAGAAGAGCTTATGATGAAAAGACATGCACAAGAAAAAGATGGTAAAATTATAGATGAGTAGTAAACCTGAATTTTATTGATATATAGCCATCTCCAATAATGTTATCGACAGAAGTTTTTCACATATAGCATGTCAAGAAAATAAAGGAAACCATCATGGGTGATGAATCATTAAAAAAGTTCATTATATGTGATTTATTTAAGCAGACCCCAAATTAAGATCTCACTCTAAAGGATTTGAAACATAATTCATCCTAAAATGGAAAAACTGAATATGTTATTGGTTCTAGAGTGGGATTCAGTACGAGATTTTAGACATGGGGTGTCATCATCTCGAGGGAGAGAATTAAAGAATCCAAGTGAGTGGAACATTGACAATTATGTTCGCACTTGAAAAAAGAACTTGATAAAGTAAATTCAAGTAAGATGATCCCCATGATCGGGTGTAAACATGCAGTTGTGCATGTAATAAAGACATATACAATCCAAAAGGGTAAAGTATATGGATAATTAGAAATGTGCTCGCAAGTTTGCTACAAACATATGATAAGCTGATGGAATGAGATATGTGAAATGGATTACTATGAAAAGTAGAATAATCCATTTATAAAATGGTTGCCAGACATTTTGATGAAATAATGATATCTCATATTCTAGCCGAAAATGCTCCAATAAGAAAATGTGTCCTAAACGAACGATATATGAGTCTATAGCCCGCTAGAGACGTGATAGACCATTTTGGTTCCAAAGAGTCTTCGAAAAGGAGCAAAAATATGAATAGAGGATGAATCTCGTGAAGAGACCGTTGATATGGGTAATATTACAGTCAGGTACCTGGGTAAATCATCGATGATGATAAAGAGATCTCGATTAACCATATCAGTACAAATAAAAAGATGGAACCAAATAGAAAATAGATTATCGACAATAAAATGAAAAAGCGCTATAAAAATAAGGATTATGAATCTACCTCTATGTATGAGGGTAGAGTGAATTGATTGGCCATCAATTCGATATAAAGCTCGTTAGAAAAACGAGAAATGTTTGGACCAAAAGTCCACCGTATATATTTCTCCAGAAAATGAAATGAAAGATGACCTTGAGGTATAAAAAACGGCTTGTTCCAAGGTCACTGGAGAAAATATAAAATAGACGCAATATATTGAAATGTCTGGCAGGACATAAACGACTTGAGTTGCATCTTGATATTTAGTAGTCCCTGGAGAGTTAAAGATGCTCTCGGGAATGTATAAAACTCTGGAATAGTTAGAACAAGCCATGTATATAAGGTATCTTGAACCAGTAACTGGTGATATATTACGGCACGGTTTGCCGATTGCCATTTAAAGATGATGAATTTCCAGCGTTAGGGGGAGGAATTAAAGAAATTCCTAAAGAGATTACATGGTGTACACAGTTGTTGTTACACTTTGGCCCCCTACGAATCAAAGGGAGCTGGAAATTCAGGAAACTGTGCATTTGCATAATTTGGCAAACCAGTTACCAAATGGGTTCACAGATACGACATGATATACCCGCTGAAAATATTCCATCAAGAGTTGATGTTTCTAAAGAACAAATGATGGTAACAAAATGAATGAGCCTAGGGTTCAGTTAAAGAGGAGGAGACTAGCGGGTTCTAAAGATAATAATCCCCAAAAAAAAAATTGTTGAACAAAGCAGAAAGGTTCGGAAAGAACCTGATATTGAAAGATGTCTGAAAGAAGGCATAAGTGGAAAGGTTCCAAAAGAACCTGATACTGAAAATGTCTGAAAGAAGGCACAGATGAAAAGGTTCAAGAAGAACCAAATAAAGATATGGATCCAGATGACAAGAAGGGAACAGAAAAGTATGAGATTTCCATCAACTACGCCCTTGATGAAAAGTAATAGATAAAAGATGTTGATGGAATGTTCTCCTTTTCTGTGTCCAAAGATATCGATCATGAAAATGATGATCCCGATCCAAGGTCTATTTTGGAATGTTTTTGGACTTATAGTCATAATGCCTGAGAATATAAATCCTATTGGGTATAAGTGGGTATTCGTGTGAAAAGTAACACGATATAAAGCCTGATTAGTTGCCCAAGGTTTTTCTCAGAGACCGGGAATTGATTTTGAGGAAACATATTCCCTGGTAATGGATGCAATTACGTTTAGATTTTTGATGAGCCTAACGGCGTCTAAAAATCTTGAAATGCATCTCATGGACGTTGTGACTGCATATTTGTATGGATCGTTGGATAACGATATATGTATGAAACTCCCTGAGGGATTGAAAATGCTAGAGGCAATGAAAGAAAAATCCAGGGAGATTTATTCGGTCAAGTTAGAGCGATCACTTTACGAATTAAAGCAATCCGGACGCATGTGGTACAATCGCTTAAGTCAATATCTTTTGAGTAAAGGATATGTGAATAATGTGATATGTCCATGCTTTTTTATAAAGAAATCATCATCTGGTTTTGTGATCATTGTTGTATATGTAGATGACCTGAACATAATTGGAACTCAAAAGAAGGTTGATGATGCTCGAACTCATATGAAAGAAGAGTTCAAAATGAAAGATCTCGGCAAGACAAAGTTTGTCTTGGGCTCCAGACAGAACATCTCCGAGAAGGAATATTTGTGCATCAATAAAACTATACGATTAGGTTATTGAAACGCTTTTATATGGACAAAAGCGACTCTTTTGAGTACTCCAATGGTAAATAGATCTCTCGATGTTAAAAGAGATGTTGTTTTAAAAGATCCCGGTAAGATTTTATATAAATAAGTACTTTGGAGATGCTAATGGTAATAAAGCATATGTGAGCTTATAGGTCTTGCGAGTTGTATTTGATTATATATACTTTTAGACACTAATGTCTTTGCGAGACATAGCTCATTTCCTATTTATGAAAATTAGAACGGCGTCGAGAACATATCTGTTCTGTCCAAGGTACATTTGATTTAGGGTTAATATATTTTAGAAAATCCGAGTTTGGTATGGTTGGTTTTGCAGATGCAGGATACTTTTCAGATCCTCATAAGGCTCGATCGCAAACCGGCTATGTTTTTACAATTGGTGGAACCGCAATCTCTTGGCGGTCCCAGAAACAAACTCTGGTTGCGACATCTTCGAATCATGCAGAAACTATTGTGCTTCACGAAGCATGTCGAGAATGTGTGTGGCTTCGGTCAATGAGTCACCACATACAAGAATCAAGCGGAATAGTCAATGAAAAAGAGCTGGCGAAAATATTTGAAGACAATTCGGCGTGTGTCGCTCAACTTAAAGAAGGCTACATTAAGAGTGACAGAACAAAGCACATCCCTCCAAGATTTTTCTCGTACATAAGGGAGCTCGAGAAAAATAAAGAGGTGGACATCGAATATGTACGGTCATGCGAAAATCCGGCTGATTTGTTCACCAAAGCTCTTCCAACTACAACATTCCGAAAACACGTTTATGGTATTCCAACTACAACATTCCGAATACGGCATTTGCGTGACCTGTGATGAGAAAACAAGGTCCATTATTTTCAGGAGGAGATTACGGTAGTGTACTTTTTTCCTTTGTCATGGTTTTTGTCCCAATGGGTTTTTCCATGACTAGGTTTCTAACGAGTGGTTGGCACTACGTAATATAAAAATGGATAATCAAGGAGGAGTAAAGATAATGATCCAAAAAGATAACGTTGATTCTGGATTGTGATTATCAATTAGCTTACTATATAAATATTTGTTTTCTTCTTACGTCGGTGTACTTTACCGACTTACTACTCCTATAAATAGAAGTTCATTTGTTGTTGTAAGTGATAGTAATAAGAGCAAGAGATCAGTCATTTGTGCTCATTATCTCACATTTCTTTCGTTACTTTCCAAACACATAAAGAACAATATACTAATATATTAACACTTATAAATACACATAAATATTTCTTTATCTCATCTAATTCACAACAATATATTCCAATTATTGTTGATAAAACTTACAAACTAACTCACAAACAAAACAACAAAATGTTTGTGGAAACTTTTGACTTGTTTTTCAACATCAAATTATGTATACCAAAAAGCTTATTTGGGACACATAGGGAAGCTAAGTTTTCCACCGAAGATAACATTGGCGTTGGTACAAAGAGCTCCGACCAAACCTCCTGACGACGAGGGATGTCCTCCTTTGTCACCTACGAAGTTCAATTCCACGTCAACGACGCTGACTCCTTTGCACGGTACTGATTTGCTGCACATGATCTGAACTTCGTCTTTTGTAATTGTTGTTCCTCTTACGTTCTTAAACAGCACATTGCTTATCGCAACTTTTGAATCCTACAAACACACACAAAAAGTTTATTTTCGTAAACTGCTGAATGATCAAGTGAAGTTTTGGTTTGAAATTTCCTCGGGTATATCTTACTCCGCCTCTTGAGCCGTAATTTTGGTCAATGATGATTGGGTTCTTGACGTTTGTCATCGTAATATCTTCAAACGTGATGTCCACAGCCGTGCTTGGAGACGAACCACCCCAACTCTTGATTCTAAGACCATTGTCAGTATCTTTCATGGTGCACTTCTTAAAGTGAATGCCGGCAACATTCTCCTCGTTCGGGTACTTACCAAGACTACCGACACTTAGGCCGTGTCCTGGGCCACAAGTCACGCGCTCGACGGTTACATTGGTGGAACCACGACCGACTGAGATACAATCGTCTCCTGTAGCTATTAAACTGTCAACGATGTGAACGTTGACCGCATTGCTCAAATGGATACCATCGGTGTTGGGACTTTCAGCAGGGGCAGTAATCTTGATGTTTTGGACGTTGACATTTGTAGTTTTTACCAAGAACATGTGGAAGGCCTTTGCGTTGACCGAGCTAATGCCGGAAATGTCAAGGTTTAAGATGTTTCTGAATTTTAGAGACTGCATGCAGGTGTAAGTATGATCAGTACAAAAGTATTAGTTAATAATATTATTATTAACTTAAATCTTACCGTTGGAGGAAGATTGCAGTCCACCTTTTTACCACAGCCATCTGCTTTCCAAACGGCTTCACCTTTGCCGTGGAATGTGCCGGGTCCGGTGAGGACGACATTATCGACATGTTCGAATAAGAACCATTCAGGAGTCGGGTATCCGCTTGGTGGAGCGATGATTGTGCCCTGAACTTCGACGGTCACTTTGCTCTTGCATGGACCAGCAAAAATTACTGGACCAGCCAAGAAATCTCCTTTAGGGACTAGTAGCGTTGCTGGTACAGGACTGGCACACACTTGGAGCCATGTGTTTAGAAACGCCTGTTGTACAAATTTTTTAGAAGAAAGAGACCATTTATTTTATTTTTTGTTATTTTATTTTATTTTTTTTATTATTATTATTATTTTTAAGAAACCATTTATTATTGGATAAATGTTTCTTGTCATGTGTATTTTACTAATAATAACAGTAACTTAAATTATGAAGCGAAACTCAAGCTAATTCCATAAAATTAAAGAAATATCACCTTGGAAGAATCGGTGGCACCATTTCCCACTGCTCCATTCTTAGTAATATCAAAGACCGTAGGGTTTCCGGCAACAGCGGCAAGGCCACGGCGGGCACCGAGATATTCACCATTAGCTATACAAGAACCTAACACCAAGGCCATTAAGATTAATGAGCCTACATTAGTATTATTTGCCTTGGCAACCAAACTTCTCGCGCTAGCCATGGTGATAATTTTTTTTTTTTTTTGTTTTTTTTTTGTTCTTTTAAAAATGTGTTGACAAATTTAAAGTGATTTGATCATTGGAGGATTCATGATGTTTTATAGGTTCGTTTGTGTGCTACTTTTAGATTTTTTTTTTTTTTTTACTTTTAGATTTTACTCAAATTAAAACGTGATCCGCAAAACAAAAATGGAAAACTATTTTGAACAAACTTATATGTGTATGCATATTTATACACCTCTGAAAGTTTTGCCTTCCCCTATGTAGGGACTTTAGTGTTATATTAACACCTAGGCAAATTACAGAGTTTTGATAACACCAAGTTACCAACTTCATCAATTCATTTATCATTTAATTTAACTCTGCTTTTGATGTATGAATATACCAGATTGTAGTGCTCGTTACAAACTTTACAATGAGCCAATAATCTGATAACGACCACTGCCGGTTTGGCCGGAAAAGTCAAAACACTCATTTTTCAGAAACTGTGTCCCAACACAATGTAGTAAGACCACTAGATTTAGTCACACTAACCACCGTGTTTATCTATCTCTCTTCCAAGTGCATCCACACTTCTGGATTTTGCTCGGTTTCTGAGCCACTGCAACAGCTTTCTGTGGTTTCATCTGAGCAGCCAGCTCCTGAGCTCGCTTAACAGCTTCAAAAATTTGACTAGAAGTTTCCGATGCATTAGAAACAGAACGTGTCTAACTAACTTGAGCGTTGTTCTTATCAAACTCCATAGGCACATCTTCAAACTTGCTCCTCCTCGTGGCCACCATAAAATTTAGTGTTGTAATGCTTCGAATCTACGTTTTACCTAAAGCGCTGAAGTGTCCACGTCAAAAACCTTTCTTCAGCATTTTGGAGTTATATGGAAATCTGAGTTACCTAGAACACTAAAGTGTCCACTTCAGAAAACATGTCTTCACCACTATATATATCTTGTTTTTCTTCTAAACCTAAGTAGCAGCTGAAATAAAGAGCAATCTCATAAGTTCTTCTTTTAGATAGATTTATGTAAATATTTCATTAATAAAAATCTATCTTTGCCCGTGGAGGTAGCCTATTGGTGAAGCACATTAAATCTTGTGTTCTTTTCGTTTATTGCGTTTACCTATCTATGTGTTCCACATCTTCTCTTCTCGCATCCGTCGCAACAAACTGGTATTAGAGCCTCAGGTTTGTAATTTCGTGAAAAGATGTTTGGGATAAACGCGAAAATCGACAAGTTTCAATCTCTGGCAGATAAAGATGCAAGCTTTGTTAAAGAAACAAGGCATCTTGACACCTTTGTCAGGAAAGAAGACTGATTATGCTGAAATGGAAGTTCTGGAAAAGAAGACGTTCTCAACGATCTTGTTTTGTCTAGCAGACGAAATTATTGTCAAAGTTTCGGATGAGAAATTGGCTGCTAGTTTATGGTAGAAGTTAGAGAGCTTTTACATGACAAAGTCTCTAACGAACAAGCTACTTCTGAAGCAATGTCTTTTGGCTCTAAGAATGCATGAATGAGAGATTTGTTTGCAGAGTACGTTGAGGTACCTGACGGCAATATTAAGATGACAAATGATTTTATCTGCAAGATTGTTGGGATCGGCTCGATCAAGCTCAAGACACATGATGGTAGATTCTTCACATTGAACGAAGTCATGCGTGTTTTGTCAATGACGAAGAACTTGATATCTATGAGTCTGTTGGACAGTAAAGGTTTCAAGTATTCAGCTGGAGATGGAGCTCTAAATGTCTACAGAGGTTTAGATGTGATCTTGAAGGGTTTCATGCATGGTACTCTGTATTTGTTGAAGGGTTCTACATTGACTAGTTCAGCAAATGTTTGCATCGCTAGAGGTTCGCAAAGAAGATACGACTAATCTATGGCTTATGACTAGTTCAGCAAATGGTTGCATCACCAGAGGTTCGCAAAGAAGATACGACTAATCTATGGCTTATTAGGCTTGGGCATATGAATGAACGTGGGATGCAAATTCTGTCAAAGAAATATCTTCTATGTGGTCACAAAACCAAGAATCTAGAATTTTCTAAGCACTGTGTTTTTGGGAAACTACACAAGAAGAGTTTTCCTAAGACGATTCATAGGGAAAAAGGCACATTGAATTACATCCATGCGGATTGTTGGGGTCCTCCAGAGTGGAGTTGCTGAAAGGTCACAATATTTTGTGTCTATGATTGATGACTATTAGAGGAAGACTTGGATATTCTTCATGAAGCACAAAAGTGAAGCTTTCGATCAGTTCAGGGAACGAAAAGCGATGGTGGAGAATCAAACATGAAAGAAGTTCAATCAGTTTTGTAAGGATGCAGGGATTGTTAGGCATCTTACAGTCAGGGAAACACCACAGCATAATGGTGTAGCTGAACGGATGAATCAGATATTGTTGGAGAGAGCGAGGTGCATGCTCTCAAATTCAGGATTAGCGAAATGGTTTTGGGGTGAAGCTGTGAATACAACTTGCTACTTGATAAATCTTCGTTCCCACATAGGCATCGAGTGCAAAATACCTTCTAAGGTGTGGTCAGGTAAATCTGCTGATTACTCAATTCTGAGAGTCTTTGGTTGCACTGTTTACTATCATGTGAACGATGGTAAACTTGAGCCGAGAGCAAAGAAGAGAGTATTTATGGGCTACGGTGATGGAGTCAAGGGATACAGGGTATAGTCTCCATCAGAAAACCGAGTGGTTTTAAGCTGTAACATTTTCTTTGATCAATGTTCCATGATTAAAAGCCAAGCAGAGTCCAGTTTTGAAGCATATAAGGGTAGCACTGATAAACAGGTGGAGCTGCAGAATGATCATAAAGTGGTTGATCTGCAGCACCATACAGAAAATCAGGACGAGCAAGCAGGAGATGTTCAGATTGAAGCTCAACCATTTGAGGTTACAAGACTTAGCTTTGCTAAGGATCGACCAAGAAGGGTTGACGTCAGACCACCAGAGAGATATTGTTTTGAGGTTATGGTGGGTTATGCATTACAGGTTGCAGAGGAAGTGGATACTTATGAGCCATCCACTTACAGAAAAGTTGTTTCTAGTCCTGAATCTGAGAAATGGCATATTGCAATAGGAGACGAAATGGAGTCTCATGAGAAGAATCATACATGAGATCTGGTTACATTACTATCAGAGAGAAAGGTGGTTACTTGTAAGTGGGTCTACAAGATCAAGGATGGAGTTACACCGGTAGAAGGAGTTAAGTATAAGGCTCGAATTGTTAAAATATGCTTTAGTCAGAGAGAGAGAGTAGACTACAATGAGATATTCTCACCAGTGGTCAGACATACTTCCATCAGAGTGTTGCTAGCAATAGTGGCGCGTCAGGATTTGGAGCTTGAGCAACTTGATGTGAAAGTTGCTTTCTTTCATATATAGTTAGAAGAAGAGATATATATGCTCAGCCAGAGGGTTTCCAAATTCCTGGAAAGGAAGACCAAGTTTGCAGGTCGAAAAAGTCCTTTTATGGACTTAAGCAACCTCCCAGACAGTGGTACAAGAGGTTCAACAGGTTTATAATCAAGTTGGACTATAACCGAAGTCCTTATGATTGGTGTGTCTATATGAGCAAGTTGGAAGATGAGTCTTTCATCTATCGGGTGTTCTATGTGGATGACATGTTGATAGCTACTAAGAACATGTGTGACATGCATTCTGAAGCTGATAGAGTTGTTGGGCTCTGAATTTGAAATGAAAGATTTGGGTGCAACAAAGAAGATCTTAGAGATGGAGATCTTCAGAGATAGGGAAAAGAAGAAGTTATTTTAATAAAAAGAAGCATATATTAATAAGGTGCTGGCAAGATTTGGGATATCTTCTGCGAAGCCTCAACACACTGAGCGCCATCTTACCATATATGGTGCTCAGTCTTAGGAGGAGATGGAGTATATGTCATGGGTTCCTTATGCAAACGTTGTAGGAAGTTTGATGTATGATATGGTATGTACAAGATCAGATCTTGCACAAGTAGTCAGTGTTGTCAGCAGGCTTATGCGACAACCAGGAAAAGAACACTGGACTGCTGTGAAGAGAATTCTCCAGCACCTGAAAGGTACATCTGATGTTGGTCTCGTCTATGGAGGTGGGAATCCGGGCCTGGTTGCAGGCTATTCTGATTCTGATTATGCAAGCGATGTGGATAGCATATGATATGTGACCAGTTACGTATTTGCTTTGGGTAGTTCTGTGGTTAGTTGGAAGGCGACACAGTCAACAGTGACTTTGTCTACTACTGAGGCAGAGTATATGGCTTTGACATAAGCTGCTAAGGAAAGATTATGGTTAAGAGGACTGGTAAATGATTTACATCATGATCAGGCTACAGTGTATTGTGATAGCTTGAGTGTTATCTGTCTAGCCAAGGATCAGGTTCATAGAACCAAGCATATTGATGTGAGGTATCACTTCTTGCAAGATGAGAAGAAGAGTCAAGTGAAGAAGGTGGGAACTGCTGATAATTCCACTGATATGTTCACTAAGTCGGTTACTCACAGCAAGTTCAAACATTTTTTGGATTTGTTAAACATCTCGATCTGTTAATCTAGTCCTGAGTGGGAATCTAGCCCCAAGAGGGCATCTGGTCCTAAAGGACATCTGGCTGATGAAGAACGTCTTACTCTAGTTGAGCGTCTGGCCCTAAAGGGCATCTGGTTCATCATAGCATCTGGTTCTAAAGGACATCTAGATGATGAAGAACGTCTGGCTCTAGTTGAGCGTCTAGTCCTGAAGGGCATCTGGTTCATCATATCATCTGTTCCGCTAGGACATCTGATCCGAAAGAACGTCTGAAGAAAAGAGAGAGTCTAGTACATCTGGCACTGGTGATAATGCTTCTGGTACATTGGTTTTTGGAAGATTTAAGTCAAGGTGAAGATTTGTTATAATGCCTTGAATATGCATTTCACCTACATCGCTGAAATGCTCACTTCAGAAACATGTCTTTGGTACTTTAGAGTTGTAGGGAAATCTGAATTACCTAAAGCACTGAAATGTCCACTTCAGAAAATGTGCATCTTGCATTTTGATGCTCTACAAAATCCGAATCTGTTTGGACTTTAGTGCTAGGGTTTCTAGGAGATAAGATATCACTATATATATCTTGTGCCTCTTATAAACTTAATTAACAGCTGAAATAGAGAGCAATCTTATTCTAGACAGATTTCTGTAAATACTCTATTAATAAAAGTGTCTCTTTATCAGTGGAAATAACCTATTGGTAAACCAGTTAAATCTTGTGTTCTTTTCATTTATTGCGTGTATCCATCTGTGCGTTCCGCGTCTGTCTGTTCTTATCGCTTCCGTCACAACACTTAGGTTTCTTGATTCCTTCCCTAGCCCCATTCTCTTTGCTCTCTGTCTTTCCTCTTTTTCCTCTCTTCTATCTCCTTCCTTACTTCCTTCGTGATGAGATATTGATCTGAATCACGACGCTTCGGATCGTGGATGCTATTGGAGTCTCTTCTTATCTTTTTCCATGATGAATGTTTTGGGGGAATTCATTTAAGCAAGGGCATTATTTATACACGACATCAATTTATTTCCCTAGTGCACTCGAAAGTTTATGCCGTTTTCCATATTCCTTTTTTTACTAGGATATTGGAAACTCCACAAGAAAATTCTCAGCAATCTATCAATATTTTTCTGACAGTATTTGATTCTCGGAATACTTCTTCTGAGTTTGTTTTCGTGTCTAAGAGAAACGATGGCATGACTAATTGGGGAAAAGGGTCATTTTAGACCCCAACAATTTGCGTCGTGCCTTTTTATCCAAACAAAACATAAGTGCGAAATCATTCCTGAACTGAGATTTTTAAAAAAAAATCGACCCAAACTTGACTCCGTAACATAAAATCCTACGTCAACCGTTAAACCATGCTTAGTCGGATAAAAGAAAAGTGTCGATTTCAACCCGTACAATTTTGGTCATGCATTTTTAGACCTGAACAATAAGTAAGTGCGATTTCATACCCAAACTGAACAATATTTTGAATTTTATACCCGAACTGAACGATAGTTTGAATTTCAAAGAAAATTACTCTGACTAATATTTGGTTAGTCAACCGTTATTTTTGAGCGAGTCAGTGTCTAGACAGAGATGACGTGTCGAGGAGAGTTAAAACGACGTCGTTTTAGCTAAAATAATAAAATTCCGTCACTTGGAGGGCCGAACCCACGATAGGCAAGTGAATTAAACGAACACATTGCCACCAAGTCGGTAATGCCCCGGTTCATGCTAATTCATTTTTAAATGAAGAAACTAATCTCCGCTCTTGTCTACGTGTTGTAGCCGGAGCTACTCTTTTTGGCTCCCAACATTTCCTTCTCATGCGATTTTAAAATGTTCATTACTATCAAAAATAAAACTTCCTAAAGACTGAAACTTCTGAAATTGGCAACTGAGAGTGAGAGAGCCAGAGAGAGAAGAAGTTAGTGATTTCTTTACCTGTTTTGGTACCTATATAATTTAGTATATATGTATATTTTACAAAACTTGTCTTAGTCCAGTGGTTTAATGCTCAGTTTAGTGCTTCTCTAGGCGTGTGTTTGAGTCATAGTGTGTTTTCGTGTGTTTGAGTCATAGTGTGTTTTTTTAATTAGTTTAGTTAAAACGACTTCGATTGACTAACCAAACGTTAGTCAAAGTAGTTTTTTATGTTAATATTAAAGTTTGAATATGAAAATCAAATTACTATTTAGTTTGGGTATGAAATCGCACTTATTCATTGTCCAAGTCTGAAAATGCACGGCCAAAATTGTACGGGTTGAAATCAACACTTTTCCCTTATCCGACTAAGCATGGTTTAACAGTTGAAGTTAGTCAAGATATAATTTCATGTTACAGAGTCAAGTTTGGGTCTAAATGGTTTTAAAAATCTCAGTTTATGAATGATTTCGCACTTATGTTTTGTTTGGGTCTAAAAAGGCATGACGCAATTGTTGGGGTCTAAAAAAATACTTTTCCACTAATTGTTTGTTGATTTTATATGGAAGAGAATATAAACAAGCTAACTGTTATAAGATAAACTTTGAAATGATCCTTCACTCCTTTACCAACTCAAGCACTATGATCATCTACTCATCAAGCATTATGATCATCTACTCATCAAGCACTATGATCACCCACTCATTTACCAAATCAAGCACCATCTTTGATATTTTATGTATTGTTGCTCACTATAAATACCATCACTCATCTCACTCTTTTGTACACCATTACATCTTCTTCTTCTTCCTTCTAATAAACTATCTCCCTCATATTAGTGTTATTTGCTTCCTACGGGTATTAAATTCTA
>NC_027750.1:51691390-51707739 GCF_000695525.1 Brassica oleracea var. oleracea | reverse complement strand
TCAAGCACTATGATCATCTACTCATCAAGCATTATGATCATCTACTCATCAAGCACTATGATCACCCACTCATTTACCAAATCAAGCACCATCTTTGATATTTTATGTATTATTGCTCACTATAAATACCATCACTCATCTCACTCTTTTGTACACCATTACATCTTCTTCTTCTTCCTTATAATAAACTATCTCCCTCATATTAGTGTTATTTGCTTCCTACGGGTATTAAATTCTACTCTTATTTTAATTTTTCGATACTATAAATTATAAGTTATTTCATAACGCTAACTAATTATTTGTACGTAAGAGAATCCAGGAACTTGTTCAAACTTCAGACATACTGTTTGTTATCAAAGCACATAGGAATTTGTCGCCAGGTATTTGACCAAATAGGATCATCATGTTTCTATAGAGCCTATCACTAGAATTGCATGGGCCTCATTTGAATACTAGGAAAAATGTAAATCACTGGACTGGACACATCAACGCCTTCTAGGTGTAGTTTGTAAAAGGGAATGGAGGATTCGTATACGTTTTCAAATTAATGAATTTAAGAGGGTGGAAAGTTTTTGTTCTCAGCCTTGTAATAATATCATTGAAGAAGTTCTTGAGATGGTGGACACTGGAGACAACGATACTCTCAGTTAGCTTGACCATTTATATGCTTGTTACTAATAAAGTTAAGCTAAATTTAAGAAACAAAGCAAGCTTTCAGGCTACAGATAGCTGATGTTCTAATTTTATTTTGTTCCTTTGATCCGAGCTTTTAAATATAGTTTAATGTGAAATGGTTGTATACAACTATACACTAAACTCATCACAGACCAAAGTAATGACCAGAAAATTTCAAGCAATCAATTGAAGGGTCTGTTTATTATATTATTACCACAAAAAGAAATCATAGTCATAGAAAAAAATATCAAAAAGTCATATAATCCAATTATTGTTGATAAACTTACAAACTAACTCACAAACAAAACAAAAAAATGTTTGTGGAAACTTTTGATTTGTTTTTCAACATCAAATTATGTATACAAAAAAAGCTTATTTGGGACACAGAGGGAAGCTAAGTTTTCCGCCGAAGATAACATTGGCGTTGGTACAAAGAGCTCCGACCAAACCTCCTGACGACGAGGGATGTCCTCCTTTGTCACCTACGAAGTTCAATTCCACGTCAACGACGCTGACTCCTTTGCACGGTACTGATTTGCTGCACATGAACTGAACTTCGTCTTTTGTAATTGTTGTTCCTCTTACGTTCTTGAACAGCACATTGCTTATCGCAACTTTTGAATCCTACAAAACACACAAAAGTTATATTTTCTTAAGCTGATCAAGAGAAGTTTTGGTTTGAGATTTTCTCGGGTATATATACTTACTCCGCCTCTTGAGCCGTAGTTTTGGTCAATGATGATTGGGTTCTTGACGTTTGTCATCATAATATCTTCATAGGTGATGTCCACAGGACCACAGCCGTGCTTGGAGACGAACCACCCCAACTCTTGATTCTAAGACCATTGTCAGTATCTTTCATGGTGCACTTCTTAAAGTGAATGCCGGCAACATTCTCCTCGTTCGGGTACTTACCAAGACTACCGACACTTAGGCCGTGTCCTGGGCCACAAGTCACGCGCTCGACGGTTACATTGGTGGAACCACGACCGACTGAGATACAATCGTCTCCTGTAGCTATTAAACTGTCAACGATGTGAACGTTGACCGCATTGCTCAAATGGATACCATCGGTGTTGGGACTTTCAGCAGGGGCAGTAATCTTGATGTTTTGGACGTTGACATTTGTAGTTTTTACCAAGAACATGTGGAAGGCCTTTGCGTTGACCGAGCTAATGCCGGAAATGTCAAGGTTTAAGATGTTTCTGAATTTTAGAGACTGCATGCAGGTGTAAGTATGATCAGTACAAAAGTATTAGTTAATAATATTATTATTAACTTAAATCTTACCGTTGGAGGAAGATTGCAGTCCACCTTTTTACCACAGCCATCTGCTTTCCAAACGGCTTCACCTTTGCCGTGGAATGTGCCGGGTCCGGTGAGGACGACATTATCGACATGTTCGAATAAGAACCATTCAGGAGTCGGGTATCCGCTTGGTGGAGCGATGATTGTGCCCTGAACTTCGACGGTCACTTTGCTCTTGCATGGACCAGCAAAAATTACTGGACCAGCCAAGAAATCTCCTTTAGGGACTGGCACACACTTGGAGCCATGTGTTTAGAAACGCCTGTCGTACAAATTTTTTAGAAGAAAGAAACCATTTATTATTGGATAAATGTTTCTTGTCATGTGTATTTTACTAATAGTAACAGTAAATTAAATTACGAAGCGAGACTCAAGCTAATTCCATAAAGTTAAAGAAATCTCACCTTGGAAGAATCGGTGGCACCATTTCCCACTGCTCCATTCTTAGTAATATCAAAGACCGTAGGGTTGCCGGCAACAGCGGCAAGGCCACGGCGGCCACCAAGATATTCACCATTAGCTACGCAAGAACCAAACACCAAGGCCATTAAGATTAACGAGCCTACATTAGTATTATTTGCCTTGGCAACCAAACTTCTTGCGCTAGCCATGGTGATAATATCTTTTTATTTTTGCTTTTTTGTTCTTTTAAAAATGTGTTGACAAATTTAAAAGTGATTTGATCATTGGAGGATTCATGGTGTTTTATAGTGTTGGTTTGTGTGCTATTTTTAGATTTTACTCAAATTAAAACTTGATCCGCAAAAAAAAAAACAAAGAAAAATTCTTTAATACCAATACTTTTTTTACAAATAAGTGGAACTACTATAAGATTCTTTTTCTATTTTAAGAACATCAATACTTGCATTACGAATAGGAAAATATATTTTGTGTTAACTAAATATAAAGGAAAAATATTCTTAATATATATACTAAATAGTTTTTATTTAGTTTTGTTCCTTAATAATCCTCAGATGTTTAAAAAAGAGCTTATAATGACATTGATAAATCTGTATGGTAACTTTCTTAATTTGTAAAAAAAAGTTTTATCGAATTTTATAAACGTATAACTAAAGTTGTTGCATGTATTTTATATGCATATTTAGAAAGGTTTCTCTAATTATGTATGATATATTTCTTAACCAAGTCGTTCTGGCCTAGTAGTAAAATGGTTTCAGCTGGAGTTTCCATTCTGGATTCGAGTTGCATTGGTCATAGCCACGTTTTAAATGAATAATCCATGCATACTCATGATCTCCACAGTGAGATTAAATTTTAGGCCTAAAAAACCCCTTATGATCTCCACAGTTACAAAAAATGACACATTTTTTTTAATTTGGCTTATATGTATATTTAAGAAAATATTACTAAATATATAACTTCTTTATAGAATTTACAAAGATATTTTTTAAATATGTATAATATCTTTATAATTAAAATTTTGGTATTAAATTCAAGAAGGTATTCTTATAACTTTAGGAAAAATTTGCATATATTCAAGAATATCTTACTACATATACGTATAATTAAAATTCAGGAAGGTATTCATAAATATATATTCATGAATTTTTTTCTAAATATACATTTAAGAAAGTATTTTTAAATACACATTTAGGAAAAAAAATTGTAAATTTTATGAAGATATTATACATATTTGATCAATATATTCCTAAATTTTTAGAAAATATTATACTTATTCAGTATGATTTCCTAAATGCATATAACTCAAATTAAATAATATAAACTTTTTTTTTAACAAAATTGTTTCCCGAAAAAATGTTTCAAAAAGGGAAATTTTGAATTTTTTTATTAAAGAAAACTGATATTATATTGAAATATTTTTTTATTTAATATTTTTTTAAGAAAAATATATAATTTTTTTGACAACGATAAAATAAATAAATTGTTAGTTAACTTTTTAATGAAAAACATAATTTGATCATTTATACCTTTATGGACTAGTTTGACAACAAAAAACATGTTTTAGTCTCTGTTGAGCAATCATCCATGGATGAAAAAAAGGGGAAGAGGGGAAACATCTCAAATATAAACGCAAGAAGGATTTAATGGTTTTTATAAACAAAAGTATTGTTGAACAATCGTCCATGGATGAACAAAAGGGGAAGAGGGGGAATGATCCCCAGAGCAACACATAAAGATGATCAAAAATCACAAGAAGATAATATTCCTCTTGATCTAACCTTGGAGTTATCGATGTGTGTCAAAGCTCTGGTCTTCTTTTATAACACTTCCGAGTTTTATCAACTCGTTCGCGTCTCGGTCTTCGAAACAGCCACGAAGTCTTCTGCTAATCTTCTTCTTAGAAGAGAAGTTCTTAGTTTCTTTTACTAAAAACTAGAATCCTAACGGGTCTTATTCTCAACACTACAGCTATCATATGGAAAACACTTCTTATGACCGCTTTCAGCTATCGGACAGCGTCCAGGACTTTGTTTTATTTAGCCGGTTCCGAATTTGGAACCCAATCTTCAGAGGGGTTTTAACCGTACCACATCCCAATGAACACATCCCCGTCAGAGTAAAAACTGTATGCCTTATTTAGGATACGATCTGGAGGGTAAACACAAAGTACTTTGTGTATCATCTGAAGAATATACCGATCAGCCTCTGATTCTTACATTGGGAGCTCAAGAATCATGGAGAATATTAACTAAAGGACGTTTCCCTATGCATCGCCAACTGGAGGATATGGGCGATGCTTCAATGGGATTCTGTATTAATATAGCTCGTCTTCTTGTTGATGATCATGATATAATAATGAGCTTTGATGTCAAATGATCTGAAAACTTCAATATTATAAAAATTTCCGGAGGATCCTCTCTATCGTGTCATAGTCATATGATGCCTTACTAGGGAAGGCTAGCCTGAGCTATTGCTTCCTTTGGTTATAGTATTTATGTTAATCCATACATTTTGAAGATTTAGATGTACACGAATGGCACATCAAACCGTGTTTCATAGACGTTTGTAAGGAAAATATGTATGAACAATATTTTTGGTTTGATATGATCAATATTCGTAAATTTAATCAAAAAAATTATTAAAAAGGAAAAATATTATTTGTAAGTTTTACAAAAAAATAGAGAAATTCTTTAAGATATTCATTTTTAAGTTTTTGTCACAAAAATAGTCACCAATGAGAAAAATACAAAAAGAAGTTTTATTAGAAGGTAAAAATATATTTATACCATAGGGTTAACTAATCTATATTTATGGTTTAGAGTTGGGTGAGGTTTCGAGGATAGAACTTTAAATTTTTATACAAAAAAATTAAAATTAAAATTTTCAAAATAAAAAGAAGTTTTTTTTTTTTTTTTTTTTTTTTTTTTTTTTTTTTGAGTGTTATTTTTTTAACAAAATCTTAAAAAGGTTATTTGAGATAATTGCCCAAAAAAAATTTGTAAATGTGATACTTAATAAATTGACATCTAAAATAATTATATAGATAGTTTTCAATAATAATTATTTGTAATGTGTTTTTCGATATATTATTATATAGCGTGCCGTCTAAGTTATTTATCCATACGAAGTTTATTATATATACTGAACCCTAAGTATACATGATTCTAGTAAAAGGGGGAATATAACTCTGGAAAGAAAAAAATGAGGGTTTTTAAGAAGAAAGTATTGTCGAGGAATCAGCCATGGAAAAACAAGAAGAGAAGAAGACGAGAGAGATCCAGAGATGATAGATCCACAAACAAACCATATTACTCTTGATCTGACCTTAGAGATACTCTCAAGAATTCCTGTGAAATCAATCCTGAGATATCAATGTGTGACAAAGCTCTGGTCTTCTTTCATCACACTTCCGAGTTTTATCAAGTCCTTCGCGACTCGGTCATCTGCACGACAACAACGTCGTCTGCTCACCTTCTTACTACAAGGGAAGCAGTTTGTTTTCTCGTTTCCTCAAAACCAGAACCCTGATGTGTCTTATTCTCCAGTGTACAGTTATCATATGAAAAACACTTATTATGATAGGTATATGCGATCGGAGAGCGTCCATGGCTTGATTTTATTATATGGATCACGGATTTGGAACCCAAGCTTGCGTCGGGACTTTACCTTACCACATCCCAAAGAGCACATCAACATCGCGCTTGATAGACGTAAGTCTTTTTTATGTTACGATCCATTGGAGGGTAAAAACAAAGTACTGTGCTTATATTATGAAAGTAATTCTGTAAAGCCTCTTATTCTTACATTGGGAGCTCAAGAATCATGGAGAATAATAACCAAAGGACTTTGCCCTATGCATTCCCCTAGAGGAGGATATGGGCCATGCTTCAATGGGATTCTGTATTATGAAGCTCATGATACTGATGGTCATCGTATAATAATGAGCTTCAATGTCAAATCTGAAAGCTTTAGTCCTATAAAATATCCAGAGTGCTCTCATTTTCGATGGTCGCATAATATGATAACTTATGAGGGAAGTCTAGCCTTAGTTACTCGTGACTTTCCATGTGGTGATGGCGAATTATATATTTTGAAAGATGCACATGGACACGAATGGACGCGTCAATGCTTGCCTCGTGTGCGTTTTAAGAGCGAGTGGAGGATTTATATGAAATTCAAGGGTATATTACTGATGCTGGTGAGCTTGTTTTTGCACCAAAAAGTTTTGTTGACTCTTTATATTCTATATTTCGATCTGAGGAGAAACAGTACTCGAGAAGCCTTTTTTGAAGGATTTACGCAATCATGGAGTTCCTAAGAGCATCTCTAATGTAAAACTTCATTTTTTCTTTTAAAATGAAGTAAAATTGCTCAAACCCTACTCAATTTCTCACTCTATAATGGAGTAACAAATAAAAAATAGATTACTCCATTTATGGAGTAAATTTCATTATGGAGTGAGATATGAAAGTTAAGTTGAAGCATTTTTTATTTATATTCACTTTTACTTCATTTTGAGAAAAAATGGAGTAGGGATGAAGATGCTCCGACGACCGAACAGACTGTATGAGTGTTTACACAAATCACATGGATAGTCTCGTGTCTTTGTAATGCAGCGCCTCCATTCGCTCAATGCTCTTCGATGTTTTTGTTTTTGTTTTCCCTTTCCAATGACATTTAATGTTTTTATGAAACTATGCGATTTTGTTAATGTCTTTTGATTTTTGTTGTGATTCTTCTTTGATCATTCCACATTTGATGTGCATTATTCTGCAGATTCTTGTTTGGTCAAACCGATATTTTATAGATATATTAAATATCAGAAGTTAGGTTAAGGTTTTTTTATTTTAAGAGATTTTCAATTATACGAAAAATAATAATGTTATTGTGATTGTTATCAAATTTCAACAAACACTATATAAGACACAGCCTTTATTGACGATAACGGCAACCCAATAAAATAAAAATCTGCGGTGGGTGGAACAAATATATTTATTAAAGATAAAATAAATAAAATATTATTTAGTTTAATATATAGAGATATAAAACGTCAACAAAAACTAGAATTAGATAATATTTTGTTAATAGTAATTGCATTCAAAGATTGTAGCTTTACAGTTTCCCCTTCCGATTTAGATTTGAAGATTGTAGCCTTAATAACTAAATTTTAGTATACCTTAAATTAGGGGATGTATTCAATCTAAAATTTGAGGTGACTTGATTTTTAATGAAGTTTTAGATGATTTTAAGGAATTGCAGAGAATAAAATGATTTTTGTTAAAACACTCTAAAATATCACCTAAAACCATGAGATTTGAGTTTTAATTTTTTTAACTAAGAAACTCCACCCAAACACTCTAAAAATCACTTGAAAACTTTAAAACTCCACAACTTAAAATATTTTCAATAACCGTGGATTTCAGAGTACTTTATAAAATATAAAGTTCAATAACACTGGATTTTAAATGAATTTTTAAAATTCATGTTTCAATAACAGTAGATTTGTTATTTTGACACAAATCACCTAAAACTTTCAATTGAATACATTCTCTGGTATACCTTAAATTGTAATATGTTATACGTAGTCCAGAGAAAAGAAAAGAGGTTGGTTACTTGCCTGCATGGTCCTACACGGCTCGACTACTCCTATTTAGAGGTAGACAAAGAATTGAATATCTGGATTTTTAAAAAATATTTATAAATAATTAATCATCAGACCGATTCAATATCCAGAAAAATATATATTTTTAACCGGATATCTGATTCAATCAATACAATTAATATTAATAATAATTTAAAAATACAAAATAATATAAACAATCATGTTTTATTATAAAAAAATTATTTACTTCTTAAAACTCTAATAACTAAAATAGTCCATTTAGAAAAATAAAATATTGTTGAACTTACATAAAATATATAAGATCGGATCACATATTCGTTTCTAAAATCACATATTTTTTTTACTTCATAAAATTATAGATATTCTTTGTTTAGTAAATTACGGATCTCCGAATTCTTTTGGTTCAAATCGAAACAAATAAAAATATTTTGTCCGATCGTAATCCTACCACACAACCTCTTTTGTCTAATCCCATTCCGTTAGTCACGCCACACAATCTCCATCCTAAACTTTGAGTCTTTGATTGATTAATTGCATTAGTCTTGTTTCTTCTTCTTTTTCTTTAGACCGAATTGTTTACTATTTTATTGCAGATCTTCTCTTGTTTTCTTCTCTTATTTAACCTTCTTCTTTTTTGGTTAAAGGGGTCACGGCCACTATTATATTCATATTCTTTAGCTTTTTGAATGGTTGATATGTCTAGTCATATCTGAAAACGAGAAGTACCTACTCTGTCATAGTCATCTCCAGAAATTAGTCAATGTTGCTGGAAGTTATTTAATCTCATTTTCCGTTGACAATCTATTTGTTTGTTTATACAAAAATCCTAATATTTCCTAACATCTATCTAATTACGATGTTAGATTATAGTCACAGATAATGATGTATTATCTACTACAGAGAAACCTAATTATCTTGGTAAAGAAATTTGAAATTTTACACGGTCTCTTCAATCAAGTTGCAGTTCTTATTAGTATATATATGTACGATGAAATATAGAAATTAATGTAAGACCCAAGAAATTCAGTCACACACAATAGTCAATAGAGAGACTAGAGACTGTACATAGTCAGTCGCTTAAATAAAAAAAATTAAGAACCTCGTTAGATACTGTAGAGACACATATCACGCTTTTGATGATTGATGATGTTATAAAAATTAAAACTTAAATGCAATATTGATAGATATAAAAGATAATAATATTTTATTGTTAAAATACTCAAGTGAGCATCCCCAGTTCCCGACCATTAAGGTTGTTCGTAGGGTGGCCAATGAGATGATGCCCCTGTCCCTTCACACTCCCTCAATCCTCGCATTATTACTCGGCCTCTTAATTTCTCTTTCTCAGTTTTTCAAAACTCTTTTCTTTTCCTTTTTATTGTTTCTTTCTCCTTTTTCATAATGTTAAAACACCACAAAATTGGCAAGCTGTTGTTTTGCTTGATATAATTTTTAAAGAGTTTTGATATATGAAAACTATTTGGAAAGTTACACAATACTAATTCAGTATTTCGATGAAAATCCCAAAATTTAGAAACCCCTACATTCATTATTTTGATGCTTTATTTGTTATACTCGGTAAAAAAAAAAAAAAAAAAAAAAAAAAAAAGAACGTACTTGGACCTTTGAATATGATACTTTATTATGTTGTCTCATGAAAGGGATTGTATGGAAAACAATAGACATATCAAACAAGTAATAAAAGGGACGTCAGCTTGGAAAATCGTCCAATAAGATTGCTTTTTGCCACGTCACACATATATGGGTTTGCACGATTTTTTGTTTTCTGTAGGTTATGGACTCTTCTTTCTGGGTTGCAATGCAAACCAAAAGAAAGTCTGTCCCGCGTACCTCTTCTTCCTGATTCGCCTTTCTAGGGTTCATCGTCACTTTGATGATCCGATTCCTTCTACCAGCCATGGCGGTTCTGAAATGGCATGAAACTCGACGCTTCGTCACTAATCTTCGCGTCGGAGTCTGTTCATGTCGTTCCCGTTTCGATTCTTCACCTCCCAACGGTTACAAGTCGCATTGATTCAACGTAATTAACCAACTCTTCCTGGCCACTACAACCAAGATCTCGCATTCAAAGACTCTTATCTAGCTTCGAGGCGGTGACTTTCACCTATAAAAAGGTATGGCTTGGCTTCATCTTTGAGCAGCATCCTCACAGATCCTAAAATTGAGAGAAATATTATATTTTGTATAATGGCTACCTCATCTGTCTTGCTCTCTGATTTGGAGGCTGGAAGTTGTTCTTCTTACACGGTGGAGGTTCGGCTGCACAGATTCTGGAAAGCAAGAATGTGATCATGATTGATTTTTTCGTGGTTGAATCTAAACGTGATCATGTTTGACTTAGTAATTCACTATGAGACTTACCAGAAATATCTTGCGGAGCACCAAAACCCAGACACGTTGAAGAGGCTGAATGAGGCTAATAGAGCCAAGAAGATTTGCCGTATCAATAGTATTTCAATCCCACTATTGGTGAGGCGGAGCGTCAAAAAGGTAATCTGGTTTTGCAGTTCTATCTTGGTAAAGCGAGTTATACTAACATCATTTTGTGTTTGTAATACATGTAATAAGTTATTCAAGGAGCAGGAGTATCATGATGCTGTGAAACATCACACTGAAGCGATACAAAGAAATCCAAAAGAACCAACAGTAAGTCCAATTCTAATCATCTTATGTGCTTAACTGTTGTGTAAAGGCTTCACTGTTACGTCTTCATTTCGGTTTAGAGCGAACCAGTGAGCTAAGATTATTTTATTTTCTTCTTCTTCCAGGCTAGGCCTAGGGGAATGCAAGACCCGGGAATCAAGAACATTCTCACAGAATTGTAATGAGACAGGTAATGAGACAAACTTTGATCTCTAGATGTCTTCTCGATTTACAAATCAATGTTTGGTTATTTGTTGCAGCAATCCATCTTGATGTTAATGATATCTCCCCAAAATCCAAACTCTTTTAACAGATTATGTATGATTTCAGGAGAATTCACCAGCAGCACAACATGCACACCCAGATGATCATGATCAAATCCAAAAGCATATAAAGCTAAACCCAGATTTTTTACTTTTTGTAGCTCTCAAACCAAAATCAAGTTCCACCCATTGTTTCAGGATAATCTGATGTAACATTTTCTTATATCAATTGTGTCTTTATAAGACAGCGACTTGAATTGCTTACATAACTGCATCGCCCAAAACAAAATCACAAAAATTCTTCAGTACGTAGGGTTAGTTCTGAACAAGAAAAACAAAATGCTAAGCAGCAACTTCTTCATCCTTGGATGAAAGTTCAGAGGAAGATGCAAGCTCTTGGTGTTTTGTTGAATGTTCAGTTTAGGACTTACGCGGGATGAAGATGAGGCTCAGGAGGATGAGATACCTACACGGCTACCTAACGGCCAACACCAGTAATATAATTCAACAATTATTGAAAGAACAAGAACAAGAGAAAACTAAAAACATGAAAAAAAATCATCAATACCTAAGTCGGATAGTTCTTTATTTTTTCACAAAGAAGTCGGATAGTTCTTACGCCTGACATCTCAATATCACTCAAAAGGATGACCAAATTGATTGAGAAAATAAAAAAATAATAACGAACAAACAAAAATTGATTACAAAAGAAAGTATATCTCTAATATAGTCTTATACACAACAAAAACATATACACAATAAAAACATACAAATAAATACAACACGTATCTAATTATTCGATGCTATCACCATCACTACCATCAAATAGTCATATAATCATTAACCATTATTGCTATACAGAAATTAGTAGCTTAATATATGTCTAAAAGTATACAGTAGAACCTCTATAAATTAATAATAGTTGGGACTTTGAAATTTTGTTAATTTATAGAGATATTAATTTACAAAAATTTTCATATTTAGATTTATTATTTTAAGATATATTTATTCCAAGATAAGAAAAATATTTGATTTTTTTGTATACACATTAATTGTTAATTTTTGAAATTTAACATTTATATTAATTTTCTTATATTATTTGGTGTATATAATATATATCGCATAGAACTTAAATGTGATTTTAAATATAATATTACTAAATCTCATCAAAAATATATTAAGTGTTAATAAAATATAAAGATAATTCCATTGTGAATATAAAACAAACAATGTAATAATATGTTCTTACTTATATAAAATATGTATACATATAAATTATTAATTTATAAGTTTAATGGGACCATATATTTACATAGAATTTCCTGAAAAATTATTATCTTATTATTTAAATTATTTTGTGTCATATATTGAACTGGCCCAAGTTGGAACCGGCAAAATTTATTAATTTATAGAGATTATTAATTTATAAAGTATTAATTTATAGAGGTTCTACTGTATATATATAAGTTATTAGTTTTAAGTATAATCAGAATATTAATAAATAAAAATAAATTATTTAGCTGTTAATATATAATAAATAAATTATATTAAATGAGGTCATTGTTAAAAATTATTTTCTAAAAATTAATCAGTATCATTTTAGAAAATTAATCGGTAACATATATAAATTACAAAATTAATAATAAAATAAATAGTGAAAATTGTTATAAATATTGAAAATTAATGTTACATATTATTGAGATTAAATTAAACATTTTTAAAGTTACATTAAATTAGTTTAAAGGGTAATATAAGTATATGTTTTACAAGTATTGTGAACACAAAATGTAAGGTTATTGTAAATGTGGACTTTAAAAAAAATACTAAAATAAAAAGCTCAACCATCAAACAAGTAATAAAATGAGGATATAAGCATTAGATAGAGTGTCCACGTAGGCGAAAATAATCGGCCAATGAAAAACTATAATTTTGCCATGTCACTTCCTCTATTTATTTTTACAAAATGATCCTTTAACTTTTTTACTTAAACAATTATAACCAAAAATATTTTTTTAGTAAAATATATTATTTATATAAATATAATTATATTTTTTATTTACATAATAGTTTGTAAAGAAATATTTAGTATAAATAATATCATAATTTTATAAAATACTAAAATAAATTGGGTTAGTTTTCAAGTTTCACAAATAAAAAGTATTATTTGTAAACTTAGAAAAGAATATATCAAGAATATTATTTTTGAGAAGAGAAAATAGAAAAATACATTGGAGACAGACAAATCCATCTCTATTATGAAATTTCTCTATTTTAGAGAAAAAAATAGATGAATACATTGGAGATGGTCTAAGGCATGGCCGACGTAAATGATCGACGTTGATATTTCATCTTTTCTGATTCTTACTATTCTAATGTTTCAATATAATTTGAATATTCTCTTTACTTTATAATATAATGGTTTAAATGTATTTTTTGTTTCACTATATAAATTATTTTTATTTTTCAATGAAAGTTTATACTTATTGGATATTGTGTGGCCAATTAAATTATGTAAATTATTGTGTAATTTATTAAATTTATATATTAAATGACAATTTTCTAAAGTAATAACTTTTAAATATTACAGATTTTAATTAAAACTGGAGGATATAAGCCTCAGATAGAGTGTCCAAGTAGGCGAAAATAATCGGCCAATGAGAAACTATATTTTTGCCATGTCACCTCCACTATTTGTTTTTACAAAATGATCTTTTAACTTTTTACCTAAACAATTATAACCAAAAATATTTTTTTAGTGAAATATATTATTTATATAAATATAATTATATTTTTTTTATTTACATAACAATTTGTAAAGAAATATTTAGTGTAAATAATATCATAATTTTATAAAATACTAAAATAAATTGGGCCGGTTTTCAACTTTCACAAATAAAAAAGATTATTTGTAAACTTAGAAAATGATATATCAAGAATATTCTTTTTAAGAGAGAAAATAGAAAAATACATCGTAGACAAATCCATCTCTATTATGAAATTTCTCTATTTTAGAGAAAAAAATAGAGGAATAGATTGGAGATGGTCTAAGGCATGGCCGACGAAAATGATCGACGTTGAGATTTCAACTTTTCTGATTCTTACTATTCTAATGTTTCAATATAATTTGAATATTCCCTTTGTTTTATAAAATAATGGTTTAAAAGTATTTTTTTCACTATATAAATTGTTTTTATATTTCAATGTAACTTTATATTTATTGGATACTGTGTGGCCAATTAAATTATGTATATTATTGTGTAATTGATTAAATTTATATATTAGATTACAGTTTTCTAAAGTAATAACTTTTAAATATTACAGATTTTAATTAAAACTGATTACATTTTGAAACAGGTAGAGTAATCTATAAACTAACTCTACATAGATATGAAGACAAAATTGTAAAGTGGTCTCACTTTGAATTTCTCTCATTCTGTGCATTCCTAATTGGAAGGAAATAATCAACATCTAATATTATGTTACTCTCAGTATATTAGAAATAGCCAAACTAATATCATAATTTTATAATATACTAAAATAAATTCAGTTATCACAAATATAGAATCAATTGACAACAACTTAATTTGTCCGGCATAGGACAACAGAGAAGAGTTTTCATACTTTCTAATATTATAATATCTCACTATATTAGTGGCAAAATCAGTTTTCTCTAGCACAAATACTCACTCAATTCTTGGAGTTTAAGCTTTTCTATCTGATGATATTAGTAGTTTGCTCCAAAAAAAAAACGGTCGAACTGTACATTGTAATTAGAGAAAGAAAACAAACAAAAATCAACCGAAGACTTTTAAGGTATATGAAACAAAAATTAGAAATAACAATTCTCTGCAATTAAAGAATAAGGCAATAAAATTGTAAAAATACAAAATAAAACAAAAATTATACACAAAAAGAAAGATTTAGTAAAATAAAATCATAATATAATTTCCATAATTGATAGTGCTCAGTTACACTAAAAATTCTAACTTTACAACATACAAATTTTTATTTACATCTTTAAACCTATTATCTAATTAAAATGATTCTAAAACAAGTGTCAGCACGAAGAATTAGAAAATATACGATAAAATATAATACATAATGTTAAAAATATATTATCACTCATCACTAAAAGATCATGTTAGTAGTAATAAAAATGAAATGACAACACATTTATTAAAACCATAGAACGGCATGTAACAAGGTGTTATTAAGTATGCAAACTACAAATTAAATATGCTCAACGCAAACACACATAAAAATGAGACATCATATTTGGATATATTTAAATAAATAATTTTAAATATATTATATTCTTGATAACTTTAAAATTACTTAAAAGAAACTAAATTATCAAAATATTAATATACAAATAAAACAAAAGCAATATTTTGTAACGTCGAAATAATAAATGAATAAAAAATATATTATCTTAATAAAATAGATTTTAGATTTTAAAGACTTCTAATTCATGTAATATTACAAAATTCAAAATTTGTTTATTACAATTAATATTTTACCATTAGATATATTAAAACAATATTTTAGATCGATATTCAATTGTCAGTTTTCAACTATTACACGTAAAAAAATATTATTAAGTACTTTTTTTTAAAGGGGATTTTATATTTTAAGTAGGTTATTGGAGTACTTTTTCTTTTCGTGAATTTATTCGAGATGAGATTCGATCTTTTAAACTAAGATAATTTATGTTCTATACATAATTATATATTTTTTTACATCTCTAAAATCTCGGACTTGATTCTTCATATTTTATTAGTTAATTGTGTCACATATAATAGAAATACTTACTTCAAACTAAAAATATTTAAAAAAAATCTAATTTTAAAATTAGTTATATATAATTTAATATACAAAAATTCATATACAAATAAAAATGATAAATATAACAAATTTAAATATATTATCCGTGCGGAGCGCGGAGAAAGTATCTAGTACAATTAAAATGTAAAAAGCCATAAGCCGTAAGCCGTAAGCATCTAAATTAAAAATTGCAAACTTGTTATAAAAAACTAGAATTTTATTGTATCGAAGAACTTTAAATAAGGGCAAAATTTTATACCCGTAGGAGAAGATAACACTGATAACAAGAGAGGATGTGTTATTAGAAGAAGAAGGAATGGTGTATTTACAATCGATCGAAACGATCGTTTATATAGAAGAGAAATTCACTGTGCAAATAGTACAGCGGACCCCACATCTTTTTATTTTCAACAATTGCAGTGGCTGCTTTTTCTGACTTTCATAACACTCCCCTTTGGGACTATCCGCTCTCGCTTAACGTCTTTGTTGCCTCGTTAAAAACCTTTCCAGGAAAACCCAATGGGAAAAACCATAGTAAGGTAAAAAGAGTACAACTACATAAGCTCCTC
>NC_027750.1:51690315-51691103 GCF_000695525.1 Brassica oleracea var. oleracea | reverse complement strand
GCTTTGTATCTCGTAACCTCATTTTTCTCATTTCGTTTTCGAACGAAAACCCATTTGTATCCAACCGGTCTCACATCAGCAGGTGTGAGCACAATAGATCCAAATACTTCTCGTTTATTAAGCGAATCAAGTTCAGCTTGTATTGCATTTTTCCATTGTTCCCAATCATGTCTCTTTTGACATTCATAGACCGATTTTGGTTCTCGATCATCGATTTCTTCATTTATTTCACTTGACACAATATATGAGAAAGAATCATCAAGATCATTTTGTTCATTTCTATTCTATATCCTTTTATTATGGATGTAGTTGATAGAAATTTCATGATTACTTTTCGACTCATTATGCTCAACTTTCTCAGTATCCTTATTATTTGTTTCTTCCAAAATACTTTCTGCTATTTTGGATGTGTCATTTACCTTGACATCTTTTTGTTTTCTAGGATTTTATTCTTAGAACCAGTAGGTCTGCCATGCTGCAGGCGTGTTTTAGACTCTCGTGTATCGTCCGCTTTTCCTTGCTCATTTGATGTTTTGATAAAAGCAGGAGAATTCACGGCTGGTATATGAGATTTAGTTACCGTCTTGGTATCCGCAAATGCATCAGGTAGCTGATTAGCTATACTCTGTAAATGCATGATTCGTCGAACTTCTAGTTCAGACTCTTTAGTAGGAGGATCAAGATATAGTAATGAAGGTACACTCCATTTGATATCATTTTCTACATTTTTGTTTTCTCTCCATAGACCTGGGAATATTATCTCATCAAAATGACAATCGGCGAAACGT
>NC_027750.1:51688614-51689092 GCF_000695525.1 Brassica oleracea var. oleracea | reverse complement strand
GGTCGGGAATTGTGGTTTTTGATCAGGAGCTCATTGTTCTTTTCAGCTAACATGAGCGTAACCATCAATTCAGAAAATCTCGTGTACCCGCATTTTCTGTAAATTTCGGGCAAGAAGTGAAGCTGTTTGTGGAAAGTGATAAATGTTTTATTCATCATTTCTGCCTCAGAGACAGGATTACCAAAATACTTCAGGAGTGCAACTATCCTCAGGACAAAATGTAATCCTCAACCTTCTGAAAATCTTGGAACCTCAGATTTTTCCACTCTTCTAGAGCGTGAGGGATGTTGATTTGTCTCTGGTTATCGAACCTTTCTTTTAAAGTTTGCCACAGTTCAGCTGGGTCCTCGACGCTTGCATAGTCATGCGTTAGATTTTCATCTAAATGCTTCTTCAGAAAGATTATCGCTTCGGCTACATGCTCGGGTGGTGCTTTGTTACCGATTACAATTGTTTCGGTTATTTTTTTCATCACCAA
>NC_027750.1:51682052-51688537 GCF_000695525.1 Brassica oleracea var. oleracea | reverse complement strand
TTGCCATTTGTATTTCTAAAGCACATAAATAAAAATTATTAGAATATTATTAATATTAAAATGAACCGTTTACATTAATCATGCAAGCAATTACAAGGAGAAGCGATGTAAAGAAAAGTAAACCGATATTCATCTTAAATTCACCCGTCGTAAATAGAAACACAAATAAAAATTGCACATAAAATCAAAAATGCGCGAATCATCTTTCTTGAAATGAAAAATCGGAGGAGAGCGATTTGAAGATATTTGAGAGAAGATGAAATGTTTTAGATGAGAAAATGGAGTGAAAATGAGTGTATTTATAGATGAAAAATACTGTTCATAGCCGTTTAGAAAGGGGGAAATTTTTGAAAATTTTTCTTTGTGACCGTTTGGGTTAAATCGAGTGCACCAAAAATCAGTCTGAAAATATTGCATTAAACGGTCAATCAAATTTATAAAATTTCATAAAAATTAATAAAAGTAAAAAAAATTATGGCAATGAAATATTTATGTTATGACAACAAATCATGCGACGGCTCAGCCGGTCAATGCAGAGTAATAAATTATACGGCGGCTTGGCCGACCAAATAACAATAAACAGAATATAAGGCGGCTCGGCCGACCGATTAACAATAAACAGAATATAAGGCGGCTCGGCCGACCAATAAATAAATTAAATTATCAATAAATAATATAGGCGGTATTCCGGTCATTTTAACATGATATAAATAATAGTAGAGGCGATATACCGACCATTATAGCAGGGTATAAATGATACAAATAAATTTTACCGAATTGCAGAGTGATCGTGCTGATACCGTGTTATAAAAAAACTAGAATTTTATTGTATCGAAGAACTTTAAATAAGGGCAAAATTTTATACCCGTAGGAGAAAATAACACTGATAACAAGAGAAGATGTGTTATTAGAGGAAGAAGGAATGGTGTATTTACAATCGATCGAAACAATCGTTTATATAGAAGAGAAATTTACTATGTAAATAGTACAGCGGACCCCACATCTTTTTATTTTCAACAATTGCGGTGGCTCCTTTTCCTGACTTTCATAACAAAACTCTTCTTTTTTTCTAACAAAAAAATATAATATTGTATCGGCAACATTGGTCTGCTACGAGGTGGGTGTCAACCGTGTAGAACATTAGAAATAATTTTATAATAGAGTTTAGTTTGTTCCAAACTTATTTTATTTTTGCGTAAAAAATAGAATGCTGAACAAAAATAAAATTTATATTTCATTTATGGAGTTAATTCATTTTCTACTCCATTATAAAATAAAAATAGAATAAGATTGAAGCATTTTGTTATTTTAAACTCTATTTTGAAGTTAATTATGAAATGAGATTGGAGATGTTTAAAGCCGTTGTTTGGAGTAGCTAAAACACAATATATTTTTCTTTGAAAGTTAGCTATATTCATCTCATGACACTTTATGTACAACATTCATATACCGCTAATTACGTTGAAACAGTATTATCAGTGATACATCAATTACAAAAAAAGAAAAATCCTAGTAATAATAAATTTCTTTTATCTTATTTTATCTTTTGCCAAAAATTCCATATTTATTTTTATTAATTTATAACTAAGACCACATTTAGTTTGTACATATAACAGAATAGGAAAGAAAAAAGAAATACAAATCAAATGAAGTATCGTTTTATTTATCCACCCAAGATTTATCTTGTAGATTTCAATGAAAAATCTCGTTATATTTGCAAATCACAATTGCCTTTGAAATATATAAATGCATGATCTAAAAAATGAACTATTGTTTTTTCTTCAACACCTATCAATAACAAATTCATATAGTATCTTCAGATGGAAATGTAATCATGTAAATGCTAATTGGATCAAACCATTAATTGTTATGGTTTTCTTATAGTACAAAGCAAGAATGATTATGACTGCGTGATGATAAAATTACTGGTGCATTTCAAATCAGCTTTATGTAAGTGTGGTTTTGTCTGGCCATCTGAAATAATGTACATTTTGGGTTTGCTTGAAGATCGGGAAAGTTGAGATCTATAGAAAACAACTATAAAGTGATTTTACATAAGAAAGCATCTCGATGCTATCTAATGATTAGTAGGAAACTGTTATGTCGATTATTTTAGGAGGCTGAATTAGAAAGAAAAATGTTTATAAAGAACACAAAATGCAGCTTTTAACTAATTAATGCTACCAATCTAAACTAATATGAGGGGCTTGAATTTGGTTATAGCTCCTCAGCTACTAAGAAACGATGACATTGATGGAAGAAAACAAAGAAAATACAAGAGGTCCATTGATTCAAATAAAGCATCAAGAAAACTACTGAAAATACGATCCATGTTTTCATCTCGACGATTGGTCGAAGTTAAAAACAAAATAAAAAAATGGTTAGTTACCTTTTTATTATAAAGTAGTCATATAGGTAAAAAAAGCCGAGCTAACTCTTTGAAATCATCTCATCCCCACTGGACCCACAATCAACCATTATCACCTATCCAGTCCCCATTTGCACCTAACGACTTCAAATTAAAAACACAAATTAAGAAATGTCAACAATATCTAAAGAAAAAGAAAAAAAAAACTTAAAGAGCTTCATTCTATATAAGCACACACTACTTCTCAGTACATCCACAATATCACATTGTCTCTTCTCTTATCAGGTTATCCCTATCACACTACACAACACATCATGGCTTTCTCCACTAGAACCTCCCTCCTCTTCTTCACAACACTTGTTCTTCTCTCCACTCAAATCAATGCAAGAGATAGCTACTTCTTTGGCAAATTCCACCGAGAATCCCCCAAAGACCAAAACGCTAACAATGTCCTCCCTCTCAAGACCAGCCAGAAAACCACAATAAAAGAATCCTTCCCAAACAAGAAAGACCAAGAACAAGATCCTACTTTTGTCCCCGAGTCCGAAAATGGCTATGGCTTATATGGTCACGAGACCACCTACAACAACAACAACAAGTACGATGAAAAGTTCAGCGGTGAGACTTTCTCAACTCCAAGCCTGAGCGAGACCGAAGTGTCTTACAACAACTACGACGAGAAGTACCCCAAGAAGAGCTACGACAACAACGAAGAGTTCAACAAAAAGTACGATGAACACGTTAAGGAAGAGTCCTTCTCTGAGAACAATGAAGATAAGAGAAGCTTCTACAACTCAAACGCTTACGGAACGGAGTTAGAACGTGAAACGCCGTACAAAGGTTACAGCCACAATATGGAGAGACAAGGCATGAGTGACACAAGATTCATGGAGAAAGGTAACTACTACTACGACCTTTACAACGATAGAAACCACGGTCATTTCTACCGGAAACCTCATCAGAAAAGCCCCGCCGGTTATTATTCGGCGACCGAGAATAACTACGACCAGTCGTACAACAACTACAACAACGAGGAGGAGAATAGCTTCAAGGATCCGTACAACTCTAAGTGGGAGAAGAACATGATGAACGAACCGCCTGAGGAGTTCGCTGAGGAGCA
The DNA here is from genome assembly GCF_000695525.1 of Brassica oleracea var. oleracea. Lineage (NCBI taxonomy): Eukaryota > Viridiplantae > Streptophyta > Magnoliopsida > Brassicales > Brassicaceae > Brassica > Brassica oleracea. The sequence goes on along the minus strand of NC_027750.1, from coordinate 51,685,049 downwards.
AGGAGACCAGTTCAAGCCTTGATGAATAGTACACTCTTAAAAGTATTTTCTTTTATTTCAACTAAGTTATGTTACTTATGGTTGATTAGTCAAACAAAATCAGTACATTACAACAAATTAAAAGAGAAATGGGTTTTTGTGTGTTTTCAGTTGAAATGTGTTTGCTTTTGCATATTATATTCGGAGACAAGTAAGATTGAAGGGAGATTATATACTATTATGGTGCTACTTATTTTCTTATGTTAATTTAATCACTTTTTGGTTGTTTTGTAACAAATATATAATTTTGAAGGGACCAAACGTGACTGCTTTTAATGATTTATAATGGGGGACATGAAGATGCCCATTCCTCATTGCAGAAATGCAAAAGAGACACTAATTATTACCTGCACAACCAACATTTTAGTTTATGAGTCTAGAAAACATATATCGTGACAAAAAAACATATACTATATCGTTTTAAAATCGACATATAACATATTGTAAATGCCACAAAAACCGAGTGTGCCTCTGAATGTTAGTTGAGATGGATACATGAATAGTTACAAAACTTGTACTCAATTAAACTGGTCATAAGGGTGTAATCCCAACTATAACGTCCTTTTACTACACAACTCAGCTTTAATTGGAAACTTTGTAAGAAATTAAACAGGTAGTTCTGATTCTTATACAAATAAGAAACATGATTTTACAAATAGCTAACAAACAATCAAACACACAGAAACGCCAGAGTATCACAACACTAATTTTTAATTAGGTTGTCGACCCGATAAGCTTTGGTTGCCACACTATTCGTGTTTCTGGTCTTCGTAGCAGTATGTATTGGAGTGAAAGTGTATTGTTTATACAATTAAAATCATTAAGCATCTTAAAATATATAATACGATTTAGGTTAATGGTGATAAATGGCTGGAAAAGACAACATAAACGCCGTGACAAGGATACTTCATAGGCCAGCAATGAGAACCCACCTCTCGACGAGGAAAAGAAGACTTCCAATTCCGTTAATCACGGCCAACATAAAGGACAAAGTTAATTTTGTTATAAAACTAAGGGGAATAGTTTGTATATTTATTCATAAAACATATGGTTCTTTTATATAACGATTACAAGATATAGAAATATAGAAAGTATTCAAAACCTAAACCAACTAAGATTAGGAAAACTATTAAGACAAGAGAAAGGAAAAACATCTCAAAGACTTAGCCGTCTATATGTATGGGTCGAGTATGGTCTTGGAAGATGCTATGGTTATGGGCCATCCACAATATGATTTATAACACTCCCCCTTGGATGCTATAACCATTAGAACTTGTAATACGCTTTGGATGTTGCCTCATTAAAACCTTACCAAGAAAATCCAATTGGGACAAAACCATGGTGAAGGAAAAAGAGTACAACACGTATTACTCCCCCTGATTTGAACCTCACTTGATGAATATATCTTCTGAATTGTTACTTGAATTACTTGTACCTCTCCTGCCTTTGCAATGCGTGGGTGAAGGAAACTTTGGGCAGGATACGCTTCTTTGTCGTCGACCATCCCATGTTTTGACCGGACCTCGACCAAAACACTCTCATAGTCCACATATGCCGAGCTTGGTAATGTATATTTATAATAAACCGGGAGCTCCAAAGGTGATTAGGTCGAGCTGGTATGTCTTCGTGTAATAATGACGGGCTGGTCTGTTGAGTCATGGATCTCAAGACACACAAACCCACGGCTTGCCTCTTGTATGGCTATGCTTTCCGCGTTATACTACAAGGTATTGCAGTCCCACGTGCTTTTGTTGCTGCAATGATATGGATTGCCAAGATATTGCATAACCTGTTTGAAAACAAATCATCAAAACCAAATAACCCCTCTTTGGGCTGGTTAGTATAAAATAAACACAAGGAATTCGAATTTCTTTATAAGGATACATGGACTGATTTGAATTGTTCTTATAGAACTTTTTTTACAAAGTATTTACTTAGTCTATCATACCATATGCAAGTGCTTTGTTTCAGTCCATAAACAGTTTTGTTCAGCTTTATACAATGTTGTTTTCTTGAGAACTTCTTATCTCATCTTTGATCTCAATATATTTCTTTATCCAGTGGATCATATGTTGCTTACTACATCCTTTATAAATTAATCTAATTTCTTTCTTTTGTCCAAACTTTATCAATTTCGAAATATGTAGTAGCATCCGCCACAGTCTCTATTCCTGGTCTCTGTGAGATTCCTTGTGTAACAAGCCATGCTTGAATACTGTAAGTAGAAACATGGACAACTTAGACCACGTGATTATGTTCTTTATCTCACGATTTTACTTCTCACAAGACTCATCTATATTCCACTGGTTTAATCATAGGGCGTCTTTATTTATTGGCCAAATACGCCTCTCTTCTTTAAATTATTTAACCTCATGTTTCCATTTCAGTCTAATCTGATCTATGAGTGTACACTATTATATTGACGTGGGTTCATGATCCTCGCTTATATTCATATGTTCAAGTGCTACCTTTTATGTGCTTCCTTATATCATCTTATGTTGACATTCTTTATATGTTCCATTACATTCCAGACATAACATAATTGGTTGCAACCTTATTACCTTCATGACCATTAGTACTATGGAGTTTGGCATCCCAAACTCCATTGGGTGGTACCTTAGATTGGCCGGCCATTGTCTATGTCTAGGATGGTTTCCTCGACCTCGGATTTGTTTTATCATTCTATGCACCTTTCTCTTTTGTTTCCGAGGATTCTTATCTTTTGAAACTTATTGGTCTATCATGTATACTCTGTAGCAACTTGATTGTGTCTCTCTTGGACATCAATTTCATTGGTGCTTTACAAGCTGGTTTATAACTTAATCATTCTTTTCTTTTCTTTTCTTTTTGGGTCAAATGTGTCTGGCATTTGTTTAGCTAGCTTTTGTAAATGTATAATCTTTTTTTTTATCTTTGGACGTCTTATTTCACTTTAGTCCGAGGATCTTGCCAAGACAA
>NC_027750.1:51681244-51681920 GCF_000695525.1 Brassica oleracea var. oleracea | reverse complement strand
TTCATTATTTGTGGGAGATTCATATCCAACATATATCCTCATCCTCATCCTCTTCTAAGGATCCATCTTAGACGGCACATATATTTGTGGTGGCTTATCCAAATATCTCAAGATGGTATATATATGTCTGGCTCATGACCCGTAATAAATTTGAGATAAGAATATCTATGCTCACTTAAATGGTCTGATGCTTATTAGTTAAGATGCATGTAAATTCGTGTGTCCCCAAGCCTTGGACTGAGAGTTTGGACCTATGGGTAATGGCCAAACTATATATAGTATGGACATGTGCGGATTTGTCCTCCCTGCCCCCTCATGGACATACTATAACCTTTAAGTGCTTGGGACATCATGGCCTAATGAGTTTTCCTTGTGTTCATGCTACACATGTGAGATTCTATGAGATAACTCTTTGTGCCCTTTCCAATATCAATTTCACATCATGTTTTCGACCAGGATGGCCAATCCGGTCATGCCATAAAGTGTATAATTTCATGGGTAAACCATTCTGGTTACCATGACTTTTGCCTTCAGAATGTCGAAATCATCTCATTCTCTTAGGCAATCTGAAGTCTTATAATCCATAAGGTTATCCTGGTCATGATCAAAATAGTTTTCCCCATCATGGTGGACCAAATGGGCTTCTGGATTCTTCCATTTCTGGCTCTCTTGATCA
>NC_027750.1:51680116-51681101 GCF_000695525.1 Brassica oleracea var. oleracea | reverse complement strand
CGGCCATAGCTGGGACCACTACCACGGTTATAGTGGTTCCCTTTCCCATGGCCGTGTGAGCTATAATTGCCACGCCCACCACGTCCTCTCCATTCACCATGGCCTCCTCTACCATAGCCATTTCCATAGCTGTGTGGTTTATCATGATGGACGTGGTTACTTTCTTTGGTGGGTTCTTTCTTTTCCTCTACAGCCTTATTAGCTTCAGGTAATGGAGTTGATCCAGGAGGTGTCATTTCACTGTTCCTCATGAGCAACTCATTATTAGCCTCAGCTAATAATAGGCATGAGATCAGATCAGTATAGGTGGTGAAACCTTTCTTTCTGTATTGCTGTTGCAGCAACACGTTGCTAGAATGGAATGTGGAGAAAGTCTTTTCCAACAAAACCTTCTCTGTTACAGTCTCACCACAAAGTCTCATCTTCGAGACAATTTTGAATAGAGCTGAGTTATATTCATCCATGGTTTTGAAATCCTGGATTCTCAGATGTTTCCAATCATATGTAGCCTTTGGTAGTAACACCGTTTTCTGGTGATCATATCTCCGCTGTAAAGCGGTCCAAAGTTCTAGAGGATTCTCAATAGTGAGATACTGATCTTTTAGACCCTCAGTGAGATGATGGTGGATAATACTTATTGCCATGTATAAATTTTTGTCATTCTCTTTATTCCCCTCGATGATTTTAAATTTAGCAGTATGCAATTTTAAGGTTTCAAAGCCTTTAAGGTTTCATATTCGATATTAGGGTTTTTAGAAAACAGGTTATGAGATCAATTAAACTATCAACCTAACTCTCAATCAACAAGATCAATCAAAACAAATAAGAATCAAACATGCTTCAATTCGGATTTATAACATGCTATTTAGGGTAAAACGAATTTAGGGTATTCAGAAAACAGAAACAGATCAGAAGGTAAAATATTCTAGCAACCTAAACCTCAAAACTTTAAAAGATTTAATCAAACAAGAACAATCATCAAAAC
>NC_027750.1:51679169-51679987 GCF_000695525.1 Brassica oleracea var. oleracea | reverse complement strand
ATCAATCAACCCAATTCGATTCATATGTTCTTAGAATTCAAATTACCTTTAGCTTAGTTGATTGTTGAAACCGGACCACCAAAGAATGAACCTCGGGCTGGACAGGAACGGGACGCGAGCTGGCCTGGACGCGAGCTTGCCTGGAACGGATTGAGGCTGAGATCGCGAGCGGCTGATCGTTGAACGGGAGCTGTTGCTGTCGGATCGCGAGCGGCTCTGATGCGAACGGGACGCTTGCTGTCTGGAACGCGAGCTGTCCTGGATCAAGAGCTGAGGCTGAGTTCGTCTGAGCTGAGATCGTCTGAAGCTGAGATGGGAACGCGGGGTTGCTGATCGGGAACGCGTAAGATCGGGATGCAATCAGGATTAGGGTGTTCATCGGGTAGGATTAGGGTTTATCAATTTTTGGTTTTAGCTTTAGGGTTTTAGAGGCTATCGTGCTGATAACATGTTATAAAACTAAGGAGAATAGTTTGTATATTTATTCATAAAACATATGGTTCCTTTATATAAGAATTACAAAATATAGAAATATAGAAAGTATCCAAAACCTAAACCAACTAGGATTAGGAAAACTACTAAGACAAGAGAAAGGAAAAACATCCCAAAGACTTAGCCGCCTATGTGTATGGGCCGAGTATGGTCTTGGAAGATGCTATGGTTATGGGTCATCCACAATATGATTTATAACAAATTTCCCTTTTTCCTGATTTATTATTTATTCTACAGCTTTTATAAGAGGATGATTATTGGGAGTTATTAGAGTGGGGTTCTTAGCGGAATATAAGAACCTGTCTCTTAACTTTTAACTAAAAAAG
>NC_027750.1:51666566-51679074 GCF_000695525.1 Brassica oleracea var. oleracea | reverse complement strand
CCCCCCCCCCCAATAATCATGCTCTAACTGTACCCGACTAATCTTTGGTCGGATATTTTTTAATAACTTATTGAGTTATTTCATATAAATATTAATACTTTTATCTAATTTAACTGTTTTATTAAAATTTAACATATAGAGAAAATTAAACCAAAATTTAACATACTTATGAGTTTCTAAAAAAATTAAAATGACTTATGAACTTGTTTTTAGTCATGGAGTTTTGTAATAATACCAAAGTGTACACCATTTTGAATAATCCAAAAAAATTTGATTTTGTAATAGTTAATTTATTAGCATATCGAAATGTCCCAAATACACATGTGCGTTAGGTTTTATATACATCCGATGATACATTTTTTATGAATTATATAGGGGATATCCTAGCCCCATGGAAGTGGTCCAGACTACTTACGTATTGTCACGTGTCGGTTTTTTGTCCCTTGCAATGTCGGAACGTTAATTTTTCAGTGGCCAAAACTCGAACCCTGATAACCGTATTAGGCTTTTTCCCTCAAGTTAATCACCACCAAACTACAAGTCCTGGTTAATGTTGTATTTTATAACATATCATTTTTACGAATTATATTTGTTAATATAATTTTTCATTGTAACTAAATATTTCTTGTTACCACAACATAGTTTTGTATTAATTAAAATATGTTTTTATAAAACAATACGATAGATTATATATATCTTTGTTGTTTTCATGAATAGAATAAAATATATATATATAACCCTTATAAAATAGTATATGGCTGTACAGTAAAAAAATAGCTATATAATCCTTTTAATAATTGGTTGAATTAATTGGTTAAATGATATATTCTTTTAAATAACAATTTTTTAAATATTCGTGCTTTTAATCAAAACTACTTACAATTAGAAACAGGCCGAGTATATGCACATTAAAAAAAAAAGCTTATTATTTTATTACTTTTCAATTTAACACGTGTCACTTATCGAGCTAGTAACATTCATCAAGCTTACTGTAAGCGTAGCTGCACTAGATCCCTCCCTTTCACAAAACCCTACGCTTAATCCCTAAACTCTCTCGAAGAAGGAAAAAAAAAAGAGAGAGCCGAATCGAAAGATCTCAAAAGTTCAATGTCAGCCGCCAGATCAGTCTTCCGCTCCGCCGCAAGCCGAGCATCCGCCGCCGCGTCAAGATTCTCCACCGGACCCAAGCCTATGCCGGCATCGGCGTCATCTCGGCCTGCGTTTCGGATGCCTAAACAGAGCCCTCTTTCAAACCGCATTTTCAGGTAATCCAGAGAACACTGAGTCTATCGATTTGATGCATTCTGATAGTATTTTTTTTTTCTTTGGAAATTGAAAGGTCTCCGGTGGAATTGAGCTGCTGCGTGGAGACGATGCTCCCTTACCACACGGCCACTGCTTCCGCTCTGCTCAATTCGATGCTCTCCGCTTCTCGCCGTGGTTGGATCGTCGAAGGTACCTCACGCTCTTCCTATCGATTGATTATAATAGTTTATATGCTTAGTTGACTGATAATTGAAAATGCACGAACTAAGCTTTGAACTTTCTTTTGCATAATTGAGTTAACATTAGGTTTGTGCCTTTGCGCCTTTAGAGTTATGTTTTAAATAGAACTATTTGTAGTGCCTCTTTATATGATCATGGATTCTGTTAATTCTCAGCTTCTCTGGAACATCTGACTTTTAAAGCCCTTTCTTTCTTCAACACATATTTGTTGAACCTTAGTTTCTGGTGCGATTATGTGTGTCTGGATTCGTTACAGTACTAATGTTCGTAGGTCTATTTCTTGGCACCTAATGTTTCTCTAGAATACTCCACTTTTGAAGTCGAGGATAACATAGTTCTATTTAACATATCGTTACCCAGTTATCTAACTTTTCTTGCATACAATGAGAACAAATCATTTTTTCTTTCCTTTGTAGGTCTAGACGAGACTAGATGAAGATCTTTCAACAAAAAATGATGTGAGTCTGTTTATTATCCTCTAGTCTTAGAGTTAGGTGTTTTTACTTGATTTGGCGTCGTAGTTATAGATAAATGGAACCTTATTAGGCTTCTTTTCCCTAGAAAATTGGTTGATTCTGTGTGTTTTGTTTGCATATGCTTGAAAACATTCGATATTTTTCTCTGAACCTCTCGAACTCGGAATCAGTGTAAGAATCACACTGATGCAATTGTATTCACTCAGATTGCAATGATGATGTATGATGAATTACTGAGGAGAGGTCAGCGATGCATGCAGTCTTAAGCCAAGGTGGTGCTGAAATGAAACTTTTATTTGTGACTTTCTTGAACATGATCTTAGGACAGTTTATAGAAAGAAAAACCTTGAGACTTTATAATAACCCGAGTCGCGTCTCTTAGGTCACAAGATTTATTACTCCTTTTGGTTTGCATGCTAATGGGGTTCATGTATCGTATGTTTATGTTGTGTTTGTAGATGGATGACTCTCCTTCTCACCATTGCAGTAAACAGGAAGATTTGTTTAAGAGTTTTAAAACCACTTGTGTTGATTCTTAAACCATAACAACAGATGTTTCTCCATGTTTTTTTTTTTTTTTGCTGTTACTTTATAAAAGATCCAGGTGAATTGTTGAATCAGTCTCCTTCATTCCATCGCCTTGTATTGTAGGTCGTTGTAGTTTGTTGGTATCTGAATTTATTTATCATTGATGAATAATTAATAGCTTCAATCGTAATAATTCATTTCCCAACAATTCTTCTATAACATCTTGCTAATTATTATTAGCATTTTCGTGAAAGCTCATAATGTTTTACGGGATGTGTTAATTTACTGTTTAGGCAAATCTTGTGACTCTTTAAAACTGAATAGTGAGATATAAGGTTTATAAAGTCGAATAAAACTAAACATTGCCGACCATTATGAGCCGGAAGTTGCAAAGCCGAAACATCACATGTGACGAGCGTAGAGTCTAGAAGGCCAATTAGATAGTAGTAACCGATCTATCTCATCCTTGATTTCAGTGAATGGACTTGGGAACGAATGAGAGACGTAAATTTGGGAATCATTATCTACGTAACGTACGTTACATGAGAGTTACCACAATCACCTTTTTGTTCCGAATACAAATCTTTCAACTCCCATCCCTCGTCATAATTGCCGTTTTGTCTCATTCCCTAGATTCTACAGTCTAGTCCAAGTACATTTTCTTGTAGGAGATAACTTCGATTATTGCACCGTACCATAAAATAACAAGGCTAAGTATTCCCGTGCTTTACATAACTGTACTGTATTTCCTAATTCTTAGCAGATAAAACTGAAATTAATTAAGTTAGTATCGAGTTTATTGCCATCAATTATCCACCAATATATCCGGCGTATATTCACACTATCATCATAATAGTGCATGCAGAATCTTTACTTCTAAAAGTGTATCATCATATCAATACACAAATAATTTGGTAAATCATGAAATTATGGAAATGATTACGCGCACTCTGCACAGATACACACACGTTAAATGCAATTAAAAAAATCAAAGTAATTGAGCAACTTTGAAATAAAGAGAGAAGAAAAAGGCAGTAAAAGAAAGTTGAAAAGAACACTTTTGATTGTTTTCACACTATCTTTCTCTTGCTTTCTTGCATCGAAGGCTATTCAACAGTGATCTCAACTCCCTCTTCTTCCTCTTCAAATCTCAGACATGCTCCTTTCTCACACCTCTCATTCTCTCTCTACCTCTCCTCATGGGATACCTCTATTGCAACGGTGAATCCGCAGTTTCCATCTGCGATCCATACAACTGTAATCCTCGCCGCTCAAAGAAACGCCCTCCATCAACGCTCCGTGTTTTCAAATACGACGAACTCGCCGCCGCTACAAATGGCTTCTCCGCCGGTAATTTCCTCGGGAAAGGCAGCCACGGGAGAGTTTACAAGGCGGTTCTCGACGGCGGGAAGCTTCTAGCCGCCGTTAAACGAACCACGATCGCTAGCGTGAGCCAGGTGGACAATGAGATCGAGATTCTGTCGCGTGTTCGTCACCGTTATATGGTCAACTTAATCGGTTACTGCGTTGACCAACGGAGGAAAACGAAGCTGCTGGTCGTTGAGTACATGCCTAACGGCACGCTTCATGATCACTTGCACTCGCGTAGCTCGTTGGCTCCACCTCTTAGTTGGAACCGGAGAATCAAACACGCGCTTCAGATCGCGACTGCCGTCCACGCTCTTCACTCCGCGGAGACTCCCGTTATCCACCGTGACATTAAATCGTCCAACATTCTAATCGACGGCGACGGAAACGCGAGACTAGCCGATTTCGGATTGGCGTTGATCGGAGACGTGGACGATGAGCGTCTGAAAGCCACGCCGCCGGCGGGAACGATGGGATATTTAGATCCGTCGTACTTGGGGCCGGCGGATCTAACGGCTAAGAGCGACGTGTTCAGCTTTGGGATACTGTTGTTTGAGATTGTTAGCGGTAGAGACGCCATTGATTTGAATTACAGTCCGCCGTGTGTCGTGGACTGGGCGGTGCCTCTCGTTAAACGCGGCGAGTACGGAGCGATTTGCGATTTGAAAATCAGGAACCGTCCGAGTTCCGCCGTGATCCGGAGATTGGTTGTTATGGCGGCGAGGTGCGTGCGATCGACGGCGGAGAAACGGCCAGATATGTCGGAGGTTGTGGAGTGTTTGATAACGGTGCGGAAGATGTCTCAGGAGTCTCCGGTTTGGAATCGGTTACGGCGGAGAAGCGGAGACAAATCGGAAAATGTTATGGTTAGTGAAGAAAAGGAAGAGATCAATGTGAGGATCGTGAGAGGCGGGAGCAAGAAGAAGATGAGCAAGGTATCCAGCGTGACGACTGAGGACGATACAGTCCCCGAGAAGGCGATTTCTCCGGCACAGTTTCGCCGTCGGAACCGTGTGCTGAGATCGAGATCAGTTGGTGCGATGGGTGGAGCGAGAGTTGGACCGGTTCCAAACGACGTCGTTGGGGATAATACGGTGGTTACAACGATCAGAGTTCTTGTGGAGAGGGAAAGCGCGGCGATGATGAAGCTGAGCAAGTCGAGGTCGGTGGGGATTGTACGTAGTCATAAAACGGTGTCGTTGAAGCTTTATTGATTGTTAACGAAAGTCAGCAATTTGCCAGGCAATCTGTTTGACTCTTGTCAGATTTGTTTTCCACATTTTCCTTCTACTATTTTTGTTTTTATTGTATTTGATTCTCAATAAAAAAAGCTATGTGCTTGCTTTGAATTTTCAAGAAATGACTGAACATAAAGTCAAAAGAGGATGGTATAGACTTGAACATTATAAAGTCGAACTGAAAAATAAGTTGAAATGTTTAATATTCACACTGGATGTATTCTTTTCTATAAAACTCAGTTACGTTAAGAACCTTGATATCGTTAATGAATCAAGGTTATTATACAAAGTTGGTATTATAAGTTGGTATTATTAACTTCATCACTGCATTTGACAAAGCAAAGTGAAAGAGAAGAAACGATATACCTCATGGTGCATAATTAGATCTACCCGGATGGGATGATACAATAGATGCCTTCAACCACTAGCAGGGAGCAATGCTATGCGAAACATTTGTAACGGGGTCTCAACATTTTTGAAAAAATTACATAGACATAAACCTCAAAAAAAAATTTTTAGACCCTTAAACTGGAAAAAAAAAAAATTTACATAAGACATTGTCACATGCCTCCAAAATTTCAGGGCCGGCTCTGACCACCAGACCAAGGCTCTTTTTTTTACCAAACCAAAGTAAACATAATTCCTTGCAAAGCCTTCGAATGTGACTTAATGAGACCTCAACAACATTGATGAGCTCGTACTCCACAAACGACAGATGGTTAGCATCATTTTGATCCCTTGAACATATCTACTTTGTAAAAAGAATAACTTTCCATAGATTAATTATTAGCTTGGACCAAGCTGGAACAAAATCCCCAATCTAAAGGGGGTGGGGGTAAGTTTACCAACAGATGACTTGTTCATGTGCAAAGGAGAGTAGTAGGTGTAGCTGAAGAGTAGTGGTGACTTGTTGATCATCTTACCTTGAACATATCTATCTTTTCATTCCGCATTACCTGGCTTCATCAGATCCACTGAACCACCAAAAAAATAAGCAGAAGACTTATTATTATCTAAATACAATTTTCATGTGTAAAATTAAAAAGATAGCCACCAGATTACGAATATGACAAGCAGGGCAAGGGATTTATTAGGCAAATAGATAGCGTAGACAGGAAGTAATCAAAGCTGTAACCTTATTAAGGTCAACCATTAAAAAAAAAAAGAGCTACAAACAACAACTAAACTTGACATAAGGCTGTAACAAATGATTTTGTATCCAAATGTAGCATCATAATCCCAAAACTTAAGAAATGTTACAACTTTGATTATATATCTTTTTAGTATAAGCTTCCAATTTCAGAGACAAAACTAGTTGCTTTTGCTAGTAACACCAAATCCATACGTTGTAGCCTACTTAAAACACACACAACACCTATTGAGGAGAACCACAAAACAAATAATATTCATGTAAAATAGTGAATTCAACAAATATACATAACAATGATATGCATTTACATCAACAGATTGAATAAATCTTTTCACAAACCCCAAACAACACCTGATGAGATAACCACAGAACCTAATCCACAAACTGAAAACCTCCAAAAATCCAACACGACGCACTAACTTGTGTTCCCCTGTCCTTAGACCAGCGAATCTTCAGACTTAACAGTGAGCAGTGAATACTTAGCTTTGATTGAGATCTTCCCTGCCTCAACACAAAGCTTAGCACCAGTCACAACCCAATACCCAGGTGGTACTTCCGGACCTCTCCCCACCTCCTTCATATCCACAAGACTCAGCAGCTTCGGTTTCACAGGAGGCGATGGCCCTTTAGGATAAACAGCCGAGTTTATATCGATCTTAGATACTGGCTTCGCCGTTGCCTGGTTTGGACCTAACCCCGCGCTTAGCCTCGTACTAATCATGGAGAAAACACCAGATTTCCTCGAGATTGATGAGAGATTATCCCATCCTGATCTACGTGTAACAGCTGAAGCAACTAGTGAGAAACCAAGCCTCAGGAACAGAACTTTCCTCATCCCTATTCCTTTGACTTCTAACCACGCTTTGGTTACAATAGAAGCAGCGTCATCAGACCGTGCTCCATTGTACTGAACCGGGAAGGTGCAAACGTGTGAGAAGATTCCCCATTTCACAGCTTCATAATAGCCTTTCTCTGATGGTTCATCGATGGGTTCGTAAGTGTCGTCGTGTGAGAGGTGGAGACTTGGAGGACACGTAGAGAGGTGTTGCAAGTGGATTGCTAGATGATCTCCTTTCTTCCCCTCAAGGAATAAACGTAGTCCTGTTACTGGTCTCTCACCTGAATCAACCTATAAAACATTTTTCTTGTGAGATTGAAAGTTTTTAAAAAATGAGTTACAAGTTTATTTATAATGTACCTTTGATGTGTTGACATATAGTTTTGGACCCATCAAAGAGAACTGAAGTGACGGAGAGCTTTGTTTTCTGCGGCGTAGTCCAAGAGCGAGGTCTCCGTACACCGGAGCCCATTGGCGTGGAAGTTGAAACTCAAGAAACTGTTGCAACTCTTCTATTGGTGGCTTATCTACAACGTTTTATACAAACTCGTTACACCTAAATGAACCGTGAAGTAACTAAGATGCACCAAAATGCTTACATCTAAGGTATAAGTTAACTGCATGACTAAGAAATCCTGTTCCTGGGAGACCACTCAAGAGTGAAGTTATGGGAACAAAGCACATGGATATAGCGTTGGGTGATTGTGATATCGTTGAGAGCCAACGATCATGACTTTGTCCCATATCAACACCTCCTCTTCTTATACAAATGCTCACCATATCCTGTAAGATGCAACAGTAGACGTCTTTATAAAACTTTCCATCTTTAAGCTGATAAAAGAACTAATGGTGAGAAGAAGCGTACCTCGTTCTTGGAGCGCATAATAACAGGACGACTAACCGAGGAACCAAACTGTCCAGGAAACCCCCACTGGTTAGGACGCTCCTCCTACAAAACCATTAAAACATTTTCTTTGCATGAATTTTTTTTTTTTTTCGGAGGTTTGGGACCTAATCCCATAATCTCTTAGACTCAAAACCACATAATATAATATTAGTTTCGCCCCAGCGGTCACTTAGGACTTCTGATACAAGGATCAGAGTCATTTCCAGTTGAGCTAACAACCTACAACTACCTTAGGGGTTCCGGAGTAAGCAACAGCAGGAGGGACACTTTCAATTGGATCTACTGCAAATCTCTTGTCACCCAACTGCTTCAACAGCTTCTGCACCTCACCAGGCTCATGATTCGAATTACGCAGCTGCTTCATATGAACAACATCTTTACCTCCCATAGTCACACCAACAACTATATGAGTACCATACTTCTCAATAAACCTGTTAAAACACCCAAAAAAAAAAAAAACAAATCATACTCCAAACTTGCTTCTCCCCTAAACCAACTCTTAAAGTAAAAAAAAACACATACCCAGCAAGTGCAACAGAGTCCCAAGAAGAAGGAACCTCACGCTTCACTTCATCACGCAGCGTCACCTGCGACCTAACGAGCTCTACACTGTACAAGCTAATAAACCAACCATCATAAGCAAGCGTCTTCACCGAGCTCGCATCTTTCTGCCAACCTTCTTTCAGTTCAAACATGGTATTGAACATCCCCGACGGGATCTTGCCCGAAAGAGACATGTCCTGATTGAACTTCTCCGACATCTACACAATAGGCAAAATCAAAATAAGATAGTTAGCTCAACTGAAAAGGTTCCTGGTCATTGTGTTAGAGGTCTCAAGTTCGACCAACCACTACAAGGAAAATAATATTATATTATGTGGTTTCGGGCATTACTTGCTTGAACCCCAAACATTATTAGAAATAATTTTAAAAAAACTTGTGAATGAAGAAAAAGAACCGAACCGAACCTGGTTAAAAGAGAGTATGTCGGAGCGGAAACGAGTGCGTTCGCCTTTATCACACTTAATCGAGCTCGAGACGTTACTGACGATGACCCCACCCGGGAAAACCAGGTCTTGGTTCCGGTTCGGGTCGATTTCGACGAGTCTTGACCCGTTGGATGTGGACTTACAAGCGGAGAGACGGACGTCAGAGGAGAGATCGTAGCCTAGTCCGATCACGGATACTGCTTTCTCGGCGGCGGATTGAGCGTCGAGACGTGAGATGTTGAACGCCATAGAGAAGAGAGAGAGAGGAGGAGGAGGAAGAAGCAAGAAAGTTCAAAAGATTGTGGCGAGTGGAGAAGAAGAAGAAGAGCCAAGGCATTGAAGTGGTCAACGGTTTTAAGCTTGTTTTGTAATATTTAGTCAACACGCCATTACTTTGACTTTGCGGCAATAGGTTTGAATCCTTCGTATCAAAAGTGTGAAAACGGAATAGTTTATTGTTTTGTTGAAAGGGAAATTATTTTGTTTTTTTTACTTTGATTTTTTGAGATTTTATTTTTGACCGTTGTTTAATAGCGAATTAGCAACTATGCTCATTTTTGCCCTTTTTTATAAGGTAGATGGTATTTGACTAGCTTTATATGATTTTTTTTTCTAACCCAACGAAATTGATGGTTGTTATCAGCATATGTCACTCATTAGTTAGTTTAACTGTGTAACTTAATGTGTTTACTTTTTTAACTTCATATTATTGTGTTAGTTGATTTGATTAATTATCAAAACTTCAATTCAGAAGTTTTGTGCCAAAATCTAGAACGATCGTTAGATACCATCTAGTTAGCAACTATGCTCATTTTTTATAAGGTAGATGGTATTTGACTAGCTTTATATGATTTTCTTTCTAACCCAACGAAATTGATCGTTGTTATCAGCATATGTCACTCATTAGAGCAGCCCCATTAGAAGTTTTAGACAGGTTCATGGGCTCAGTTTCATAGGACCAGACCATTGAAAACAAAGATTTAATGGGTCAATTTTCGCGACCCGCCCCTTACGAGTGACCCCGTCCGATACGGGTTCACACCACGTGTCGCCAAGTTATTGGAGACGCGGCGTCGACGTCACGCGGTGGAAAGGGGAGAGAGATTCATTTCTCTCATTTGTATCGAAAATTCTAGGGTTTCTTCCTCGCGGCGATTTCGCGTGCGACGACGATCTCTCTCCCTTTTTCTCGACTTTTCACCATCGATTCTACGAGTAATTGTCTCCTCGCTCCCGGGTCGTTTCTTCGCGAGCGACCTGGCTGTGTCGCTCCGAATACATCGCTCCCGAGTCGTCTCCTCGCGAGCGACCTGGCTGTGTTGCTCTGAAGACGTCGCTCCCGGCTTGCTCAGAAACCATAGACGCGAGCGACCTTAGGGTGTCTCTCTAGGAGGTCGCTCCCGGCTTGTTCGTCGCTCTCAAATCGACACAACCCGAGCGACCTATGGGTGTCGTTGTGGTGAGGTCGCTCTAGGAGCTGGAGCGACTTCGCCTTGTCGCTCTAGGAGGTCGCTCCGAAGCGTAAATGGCGAGCGAGTTCATGGCGTCGCTCCGGTAGGTCGCTCCCATGCATTGCTCGTCCAATGATCACCTTAATCACCTCTTTTGAGCTCCAAATGCACCCAAATGTCTCCAAGAACTCCATGTGGTACTCCAATACCTGATAAAGACTCATGTATACAAAATGCAACCTAAACATGGCTAAATCCTAGTCTATATGATAAAAATGCACATGAGTGAATGGATAAGACAATGGAAATATGCAAGATATCATAAGGCAGCAAAGAGATGCAGCAAAGAAAGGATGTCTAAGAAGATAGTGCTTGATGGGAATGACCTTTCTAATTTTCAGACAATGTGGGGCATCAAGAAGCAGGATTTAGACATGAAAAAAAGGCTGTCCAAGATGAAGTTATTGGACAGTCTCATTGCTAAACCCGAACCTCTTGCGGCTTATGAAGAAGGTTTGAAGAAGAAACTCATTGATGAGTTAATGTCTAATTAGTGTAAGTGGTTTCTATTGCATAAGTTATGTAGTTTATCTTGTTGCATAAGTTTCTGTTTAATATATATGTTTCTAATGTTCTGTATCTTCTTTTTGTTGTCAGGTGAATGAATGGAGCATTCTTCTGTCACGGGTTGTATTGTGCTTGTACTCTTGTCTCTTGTTTGTATGCTATAATGTTTGTGCTTCTCACGGGTTGTAATGTCACGGGTTGTACTTTTGTTTCTCTGCTATTGTACTTTTGTTATTTTCTATCACGGACCTAGAGTCTCGTTTGTATGCATGTGACTTGTATTATTATTTGGTTTCACGAGACTTGTATCATCAAACATTATAAAGTATTCATGCTTCTGTCTTTCCAGAGTACCAATTCATTTTCTCTCCTCATAGTTTCACCGAACCAAAGATCAAAGCAAGACATTCTCAAGTTCTCTCTTTAGTCTCAAGTTCTTTAAAAAATACTAAATCCTTTTTATAGACACCCAAACAAACTTCTGAAAACACAAAGCAAGTCTAAAACACCACCCTAATCTTCTTAAAACTTCAAACAAAAAACAAAACACAACCCCAAACCAAAATGGATACGTTTTCACTAAGTTCTCCCGGTTTTGTGAACCTATTATCTTCCCAGTCCAGTCAAACCGTAGAAGTAGGGTCGTCTGAGGTTCCTAAACCGGCTGCTGAAAGGAGAAAGTGGACGACTCAAGAAGACATTGTCCTCATCAGTGCCTGGTTAAACACAAGTAAAGATCCCATAGTTAGTAACCAGCAGAAACTGTTTTGGAGAAGAATAGAGGATTACTTTAATGCAAGCGCTCAGCTCGGTGGCTTTCCACCTAGAGAGTGGAGTCAGTGTAAGCAGAGGTGGGGAAGGTTAATGAACAAGTGTGTAAATTTGTGGGAAGCTATGAGGCAGCATTGAAGGAGCAATCTAGTGGGCAGAATGAGAACGATGTCATGAAGTCAGCTCATGACATCTTCTTTAACAACTACCAGGCGAAGTTTACACTTGAACACGCGTGGAGGGAGCTGAGGTATGATCAGAAGTGGAGATCGAACTCTATATCAAGAGATGGTGCAAAGGAGAAAATGAAGGAAGCTGCGGAGACGGTGCCTGACTCGGATGAGGCTAGGCCTCCTGGTGTTAAGGCTTGCAAAGCAGCCAAACGCAAGAAGCATGGCAATGAAGCTGCATTTGATCGCCTGGAGAGCATTCTAGAGAAGAAACAGAATCTTTCGAAACAGAAAATACTTGATCGTCTCCTCTCTAAGAACATAGCTAGTCTAAGTGAAGCTGGGGTCGCTTTGAAGGACAAACTTGTTTCTGGGATGCTTTAAGTTGTTTACTTGAAAATTTCTTGAATGCTTTAGCTGATTAACTGTTTGTTTGCTTCTTTACTTGCTTTGATAATTTTACAACTGCTTTTGTTGACTGGAAAGTTATATTCTTCTGTGTTATTTTGCAGGTGAAAGGATGTCCTGGCGTTGTCATGGGCGTATGGG
>NC_027750.1:51651263-51664886 GCF_000695525.1 Brassica oleracea var. oleracea | reverse complement strand
CAACATTTATCCAATCCATCCCACTTCCTCAAGGTCCTAAAGCTGAGCTATTTGCTCTACGTCAAGAATCCACCAGAAAAGATGTCGAACGTGCTTTCGGGGTATTGCAATCGAGGTTTGCAATAGTTAAAAACCCTGCTCTACTATGGGACAAGGAAAAGATAGGGAAAATTATGAAAACTTGTGTCATATTGCACAATATGATAGTAGAGGACAAACGAGACGAATACAGTCTTACTGATACATCTGAGTTCGAGTCAGGAGAGTCAAGCAGAGGTTCAAAGGTCAAAAGGAGAGAAAGTTTGCATTCAGATAATATGCTAGGCATGCGCAATGAAGTTCGGGATTCAGGGAAACATGATAGGTTGAAAGCTGATTTAGTTGAAAATGTATGGCAAAAATTTAGTAATGAATAATCTTTGTATGTTCATCAATTATCAATGTAATGAATAAAAATTTATAAAAATTTATAAATTATTATATTTTATTCATGTATTCAAAAAAAATTCAAAACTAAATTTTTTTTAAAAAAATATTATTTTAATTCTTATGAACCCCTTCTTCGGGTTCACTAATGCAGAAGCACAATATCAAGAGGTTCATCACTATTCATGGTCCCACCATAAATATATTAAAAAATTGGTATGAAACCCAAAGGGGGGTTCACCGATGTGGATGCTCTTAGTTAGTTTAACTGTGTAACTTTATGTGTTTACTTTTTCAACTTCATATTATTGTGTTAGTTGATTTGATTAATTATGAGAACTTCGATTCAGAAATTTTGTGCCAAATTCTAGAACGATTGTTAGATACGGCAAGCGAAGTAGATATTCATGTCATCTAAAGTATATACGGCTGTTAACTTGTTATCATGATTAAATAGATATATATCAAGATGGTTTAAAAAAAATGTTATGATAAATATTTAGATGGTTTTTTGTGGTAAAATAATATTAGATGGTTGAATTGGGTGCAGGAGCAATTTACTACTTCAACTTTTGTCTATGATTGTTAAAATTATTAACTATGTTTTACACTCGCTCCGTTTCATATTAAATGTCATTTTAACTTTTAAATTTTGTTTAGTTATAAGTGTCGTTTTACATTTTCAAGGCAAATATTAAATGTTTTTTCCAGTTTTTATCCCTATTCTTAGCTCATTAAATAATAAAGTCAAACAAAATCATGTATTAAATAGGGATAAAACAAAACATTTAATCATTTTTTTAATTCATGTGAAAAAACCTTAAACGACATTTATAATGAAACAGAGGAAATTGTTTTCGAAGATAAATCAAAAAAATGGTGGTAGAAACATTTTTGAGAAATTAGGAGCTATACCAAAGACTTTTACGTATTTAGCGATATACCCATTGAATCAAAATTGTCACTGTTCAAAGTGCTTTTTTACTCTGCTACCCCTACAGCATCTAAGTGCTTTTTTACTTTGCTACCCCTACAGCACAAACATCTCATTATCCGCTAAAATCGTAGACCAAATCTTCTATTAGGATACGTAAAGATCTATCACTCTGTCACGTTATTCTCTTATGTATCTTTTGTCAGGTTACATTTCATTTTACTGCATTACGATAGAATTTTAAAAAACGAAAATTTAAGATTTGGGATTTCTCTCCCATTTTGTTTTACTATTCAGCGAAACCAGTCACCGTGACGGTCAGTATGGGGGAGAAAGATGGAACGCAGACGGCTGTTGCGTCTTTGGTGAAGCTCTCCTCCGCTGCGTCTCCGGTGAAGCTCTCCGCCGCTGCGTCTCCGGTGTAACTCTCCGCCGCGGCGTCTCCGGTGAAGTTCTCGATCTCTGTGTCCCTAGTCAAGCTCTTGCACCCTGCGTCTCCAGTGAAGCACTCCGCCGCTGCGTCCCTGACGAAGTTCTTCACCGTTGTTTCTCCATTTCATATATATGTTATATATGTTGTTACGGTTGACGTGTCATATTAGATCTTCTTGTTCGTTGACCGCGTAAATATTATATTGACTCTATAACAATTTGACATTAAAAAATCGGATTTTAATCTCAAGTAACTCATTTTTTAAAGAAGTATATATAATATTAATTGTCTAACAATTTGTCGTGATCAATGAAAACATTGCCTAAACATTACTTATATATTCATTTCATATGTCATAGTTATGATCTTGATTCTTATAAAGTTATGTGCATGTAATATGGAGTCAAACTCTATGACCGGTCAATATTTACAACCGACGAGTAATTCTAACAATACCCGGCTAAGATGAACTTCAATACATTATCGCTTAGGGTGAACAGACAAGTTATCCGGTTAACAAGATACATAACTATATAAGAAATCAGTTTTGTAGATAATTTGTTTACACTTACGTGGAGGTATATGGGTAGGGTTGGGAATAAGTGTGTTGGTGTAAGGATTTAGATAACCACACCAAAAAATTCTACACCTGAAACCCTTAATAATAAACACTTAACCCAAACAATAAATCCAATGTCCTAAACCCTAAACCCTAAACCCAAAATACTAGACCCTAAACCCAATAGGAACCCCGGAACCCAATCCTAGTGACTAAACCGTAAACAATAAAATACTAAACCCCAAATACAAAATACTAAACCCTAAACCCAATAGGATCCCGGGAACCCAAAACCAAATGTCTAATCCCTATTGTATTTAGGGTTTAGGGATTAGACATTAGGGTTTGGGTTCACGGGTTCCTATTGGTTTAAGGGTTTAGTATTTGGGGTTTAGTGACTAGGGTTTAGGTTCTGGGGTTACTATTGAGTTTCGGGTTTAGTGACTATGGTTTGGGTTTCGGGCTTCCTATTGGGTTTAGGGTTTGGTATTTTGGGTTTAGGGTTTAGTATTCAGGGCATTGGATTTTTTGCTAACCTATGTATCCGTAATATAGAAACAATCGAATTGGCCGGTCAATAGTTACAACACTCGGTTCACTCAGAAAGTATCCGGCTAAGCAGATATTTTAAACGTTATCGTTTTTGGTGAACGGAGATGTTAGCCGGTTAAATCGATAGTAAACTGTATACGAATTTATTTTTCTACATACCTTGTTTACACTTACATTAGAGCGGTGGTGGTAACGTTGAGAATAAGGGTATAAGATTTAGGATATAGTAATAAGGGTACAGAGTTTAGTGTTTGGGTTTAGAGTATAGTAATGTATAGAGTTTAGTCTTATCCTAGTTAGAAGTATTATTAATGATAAATAGTATACGGTTGATATATATTGTACCTGGTGCAAATAAAATATTGGCCGGCTAATATTTTATGGTCTTGTCATAACAATCACATACACGGCTAATATATATTGTGTTTGGGGCAACAAAACTTTTGACCGACGAATATTATATTTACATATCTAAATAACAAAAAAAATTAATTGTGTGGCTACAAATGATCATTGGGATGGCTCAGCACTCTTCGAACTTAGGGAGAATCATGCGAGTTCTGATGAAGCGAACGACCCCATGAATCAAAATCTGTATAACATCTGGTTCGACTTCTGAATGTTTTAAATCTGCAAAATTCTGGTAAAAAACAGACAATTACACATTAAATTGATTTACCATGTGACCGCTCACATTTGGTCAGTTTTTTGGAATTCATTAGAAGAATAAAAAAAAATAAGCAGAGGAGGAAGTAAGAGGAAGAAGTAAGAGTATGAAGAAAGAGAATAAAAAAAATCTCTGGCAAATCTTTTGTTGGATTTGGGTTACAACTGCGCCTTATGTAGTATTTTGGTTACCGATGCAAATTCATATAATCTAAAAGAAATTTTTATATTATCTTGCTAAATCCACCTATATATCTTCTGTCAGAAAAAATGATCCTAGGAGTCTAAGACTTGGAAGTTGAGTCTTCAAGCGTTCAGGGTATTGCCGTCTTTTTGATTCGTTACTGCCTACCACATATGCTCATCTTTTCCTTCATTGGCATTCTCTTAATTTAGCGATCTTTCTACGTTTTTCACCTAAATTTCTCAACATTTTTACTAAAATTTTACTTTTTATTTATATGAAACAAGAATAGTTGTATACGTTTTGTTCCTTCTACCTTCTCTTTTTTCATTTATTTTTACATCTACAACACATATAACTACAATGAATATCTTTGTCCCAAATTCTACAACAAATAATTTACATCTACAACTCACAAATCATCCTCTTAGTATAAACTGGTCAACTTCTATATGGATTAAAACTATTTTTTCTTAGGAAATGATGTTCAAAAACGCGGGTGAGTTACTGAGTAATCGGCCGCAAAAACGGTGTTCGGAAGGCAATCGTAGCGATTATGAGCAGATCGGGAAAATTGTACGGTGACCCAAGTTTCAACTGTTTGAGCCGTAGAATTCAATAAGCCGGCGACTTATATTTTTCGTCGCGTGATATAGATTTATAATATCATAAATTTCTTTGCATAAATGGCTTAGTTTGTGTTAGATTTATAAGATTTTGGTGATAATTTGAAGAAAAATGGCGAAAAAGCAACGAACAGGATGTATAATGCAAGCGACGGCCATTTTAGGTTACAGCTTTTTCGCAGGGAAAATGATAAAAGCAAAAGCATCAGCGTACCCTTTATTAATAATACGAAAATTAAAAAAATGTTGTGTACTTGGGTATTGATCCTGAAGCGCTTGACAATCAAAGCAACACACGGACCACTGAGCCAAGTCAACTTCTTTCAATGTCATTGCAAATAAATGATATTTAGCTACAATTAGATGAAAATCTTTGAAAAAAAATCCCCGAATACTCTCCGATTAATCTCCGAGTTTTCATCAACTCGCTAGGTCCAGACCGACCGCCCGACTCACGCCTAGCGTAGTTTCGAACATGGGAAAATCCACATTCAAACACCACTTCCTCTATCTAACGGTAGCTACATTTTTATATTGTATTGCACAGTATCGATTTATATCCTTAAATCAGATTTTTTGGTTGTCCCTAATACTTTATTCTGTTTACTGATTAGAGAACTAAAATATATTTTATTTTAGAATTCTTTTGAAAATGCATGAAATTATATATATATATATAGTGTAATGAAGAGAACATAATTTAAAACTGTAGATGTCGCAAATATAATTTTAGCAACATATAGATGTCTAGTTAAGTTAGACCTTTCTTTTGGTAAAACAGTTAAGTTGTAAGTCTTACACCTTACGTGTAGTATCCGTTGATAAATGAAATTGTGTAAGGTGTCCACAACGAAACGTCAGAATGAAATGCCATGAGTGGCCGTGATGTGAATATGAGCCAAGGCGTACTCCTAGCTACATTTTTGCTAAAATTTGGGGCATACTCCTACAACCGTTTTGTGTTTTTTTTTCTCTTTTTTCCATTAATTTTTTTTCTCTTCTCAAATCTTTGATTCTCGCAAACATATTTTTGTTTTTTTTATTATGGTTTTGCTTTTGTAAGCAAATCTGGAAATATGATTGCATCAGGCTGATTTCAACTATTATTCAGATCTAGCGGTGGTGAAGGTTAACGATGATGAACCGGATGTAGATCAACTGATCAGAAAAAGAATAAGATATGAAGAAGATAGCTTGCCAACAATATATGGTAGTAAGTAATAATGACAGTGAGCTGGCGAATGAATGTCATTACTTCTGAAAAGAGGAGAAGATGAAGAAGATGAGTTCATAGACTATACTATGCTGGGTATAAAAAAACTATAGTATTGTATATTTTGTTTAGTGCTGTAACTTTCTATGTAAGGTTACTATACTATTTAATATACAGTATTATGTTTTTCACGTATTTCTATATTATTTCTTTTAAATTAAACAATTGGTTTTGTTTCTCTTCTATGTCATTTTTGTATTTTTTCTTGGGATATAAAATTTGTTTTGTTCCAATGTTAGAAGATGTTATGTTTGAATGTTAGGATCATGTGTAGTTCGAAGATGTTATTTTCAACAACAAATGCTCTTATTTCTTTTTATACTATTTTACGTATGATGCTCAACTAACGTAAATAGAACATATATTTATATACTATTTTATATAAGATCCATACTAGGTATTATTTATTGAACAAGTAAATGTGATTTCAAATGTAATTTATATATTGTATTTGGGTTTACAGGATCCTACCTAGGGTTTAGATTTACTAAGTAGGGGTTTGGGTATAGGAGGGTTCAGTGGTTCATTATTTATGTATGTTGTGTTACATCTAATAGTATATTTGCATTATCTATAGGATTATGTTCTATTTGAAGTTATTTACTATACTGTATATTTGTTTTCCATTCTGTTTGACAAGTGTGTTGTTTTTTTTTCTGCATATGATAAATAAATTGGTATGTTGCCTTCTGCTGATGATTTAATGGTAAATAGTTTATAGGCCACGCATGTCCATTCCATGGAATTTAAGCACGTGATTTGGTGAAAATGGAATACTTGTATCAACTAGTTTCCACTTGTTTTTACTGAATACCGTGAAACCGTATGCGATTATTAGAACTGTAGTGTGTCTTATGTAAAATATCTTCTAGTAAATAGTATGCAGCTATACATGTATATACCATCTGAAACACAGAGGAGATGACTATACCATGTGAAACACATACGTCATCTCGCTTCGCTCTACGTGACCGGAAACTTGTACTTAAAAAAGACAAAACCGGACCTTTATTGAGCTAATTGTCATCGACTTAATTATGCCAAAATCACCGGTATATTCTTCATTTCCCTTTGTGTTTTGTATATACACCAAATTCTCCCTAGAAAAAAATGCAACTTGCCAAAGAATCAACAAAGACGGAAATTGCATTTGTCACACGTTATTCGTCACATGTATGGAACACAGTAAGGACGTTAGACTAGATATAGGGTGTTTGACATATTTTTCTAAAGGTTGGTTTCCAAATCCGATTTTCTTTTTTAAACAAGAAAACACACACAAGATTTGCAGTGTTTTATTTTCAGTGTAATGATTATAACTTATATCTACTTGCTATTTGGTCATCGGATCAAATAATTTGTGTATATCATTCTACAATAACATTTTGTTAATGTGTGTATTCAATCACTGATCTGTTAGAAAGATTACTTTTTGATGGAATTTGAGTGACAATAATTATTAGTGAATTTGTATAGATTTTTATTTGTTCTTTTATTAAAATATTTATAAATAATACAAAAATATGACGTTTAGATGATTATATTTTTGACAAGAAAAATCACTCTGAAACACCACTAAAATCACCAGTATTTTTTTATAACGCTGGGTTTTATATATATCAAAATAAAAAGAGGAACATCGTTATAGAGATATACTCTAACAAACTCTTGCCCCAAAAAGAACAAACTAGAGGAGAGAAATAAAGCAAAAATTTCTAAGTGATCTTTTGAATTCCTTATAAAATTATTTGAATAATTTTGTAAGACATGCAAATTTGTCGCTTCCATCCGTTTGTTTGAAGTCGTTCGTGGTAAAGATTAAAATTCTAGACTTTTTGTACGGGAAAATCACATTTTAAATTCTGAAAGTGCTATATTCTCACACTTTAAACACTAACGTTTTTTAACTATCACTTTAAACATTAAAAATCTTCCAATAACATTAAAATGATATTTTTATCATAAAAATCTTCCAATCAAGTTTACTTGTTCTTCAAACCAAGTAGATGATCGGCACTATTGATTTCATGATGACATATCAGTTTCTTTAAAAAAAATTAATAAATAAATAATAAATTACATAAAATTCGGAAAAAATGTAAAAAATTCAAAAAAATCTAAAAATTCAAAAAATCTAAAATTAAAAAAATATATAAAATTTAATATAAATAAAATGTTTTTGAAAATATAGAAAAGAAAAAAGGGATGATAAAAATTATTTTATGTAAAATTTACATATTTGTTAAGAGATCTATTGGTATTGTTTATTAGAATTATATTTATCAGTGAAGTTCTTAAAAATAGTAAATTATTTTTAAATTAAATAAATTACTAATCAAACTTTAGAGAAACTAAATATATGTTACTTATCTAAAAAACTCCACTAACACCAAAACCTAACATATATAAAAGAAAAAACGATAAAATTTATTTTATGTAAAATTAACATATTTTAAAAATATTTTATTTTATTTTAATTTTGTAATTTTGTAACTTTTTAGAATTTTTTCTAATTTTCCATTTTTTATGCATTTTATTATTTATTTATTAATTTATTATTATTTTAAAAAAACTGACACATCATTATGAAATGAACAGTGCCGGTCACATACTTGACTTGAAGACAAGTAAATTTCATTGGAAGTTTCTTACGATAAAACTTTCCGGTTTAAAGTGTTAGTGAAAAAACTTAAATGTTTAAAATGTAAGAATGTGACAGTCTCATGGTTTAAAATGTGATTTCCTTTTTGTAATATCTGGTTTGTGGTATAAATTATTGTATGTTGAATTTAAAAAAATAAAATTGGTCATCTATTTCATCAAAATGTAATTATCTTTTTGTTATTTAATAAAAGTAACTTCAGAGTTAAATATGATTGATATGAAATTGTGGAAAATAAATAACTTTTAGAAACTGGTTTAAGATATAGTCTGAATGAGGTCTAAACACACACAAAATTGTGTGATGAATACACAGTAAGTAAATAAATCTTCTTTTTTTTTTGTCACTAAAGTAAATAAATCTTCTAAACCTCTAAAAATTAACATACCAACTGTCGGCTCGATGGTGGAACCTACAGACGAACTGGGGCGTTACAATTTGGTCTTAGAACATTTCCTGTTGTGTTAGTTTATTATTGCTCTCCATAGTTTTTATAGGAAAGTTTCTTGAGAACAACTATTACTCATCATTTTGAGTAATGACACTTCTTAAGATTACATTTACACATACATGGTTTACCTAGAGAATGGAACAAAATGTGTATATGACTATTAGTCTGTATATACCTATGACAAAACACAAGCAAGCGCATGCATACATTATTCATATGCCGTAAGTATGCATGCCTTAGCATTATCTTTTTCATAGAACCCCAATATACCTAACGCTTTTACCCACAAGTAACTTTGTTGAAGAACATATGCAACATAGCTTCTGGCCTCATTTTGGCTTCTTATGTCTCTGTTTCGAACCTACACTGCCATGAGGAACTGGGCCAGGATAAGGAAAACCGCCTCCGTAAACCGGGCTAGGGTTCCAAAACCCGTAATCTCCATACAACTTTGGTAGAAAGCTCTTGGATTTCACCTTATAGGAAGAATCTAAATCTTGAGATGATGAAGATTTGGAAGTAGAGAAAGAGGGTCTTGCCATTACGGTCGAGATGATGATAATAGCAAGGGTAGTTATGAGAAACATAGACATGCTAGAAACATGAGGAAACATCATCAAAATACTTAGGATGTGCATGATGTTCCTACCTGTTCTGAGCTATTTAAAACAAGATTAGATAGAGGATTACAGCACATGTCCTGTTTTAATATTTAATTATATTGAATAATTATGAAACTAACTTGTTTTACATCAAAGGTGTAATGAAGAGAAGGCTTTTGAGGATTCAATAGCTGTTTTTGGTCATCACGTCATATGAATGAAAAAGATCATGATGTTTGCATGAACTTTGTTGTTTATACTCATGGAAACGAAATCACGTTGGTTACTAATTAGTCAACTCTTCGTATGGATTCTTCTGAACGTAGCAAATAGAGCAAGGCCCATTAGTATTATAAGGCCCATATTGATATTGACATAGCGCTAGATTTGCTTCCACGTTTTTTTGTTTGACCTTAGAGCATCATTAAACCAAAAAACCATTTTGGATTTTTTATTAATTTTTAAGTATTAAATGTTATATAAAAGACCTAGATAAGAGACAGCAACATTTTTGTGCTCCACTGAAAGTTTCTTATTTAGAGATTTTTTAAAAAAAAATTAAACATTATTTACCGGTGAAAAAGGAAATCGGCTTTGGCTGGCTCTCTCGTCGCGCACACCTGTCAAACAAAACATAGGAAACCAAAGTTGAAAGGGCATAAAGAAAACCAAACGAACGAGTTTGAAGCATTGATTAGCAAAAGATAGAATTCTCTCTAGTAGGTATGAACAAGAGGACGTGTCCATGATAGGCATTGTAGAATCACATTTGCAAAACAACTGAAAAAATAAATACATATTCAAGGGGGAGGAAACAGAAGCAAGTAAAGCAACTCAATCAACCAGAATATTTAACAAACTCTTCTTCATACTGGAAAAGAACCTGCAAAAGATGCAAAGCAAGAATACAAGTAAGATTTTCAAATGGTCTCATTCAACCAACATTCAAAGCACATGAAGCGTAAGTTGTCCGGAGTTAACATCAAGCTTAGACAGCATAGAGACTCAAGATTGTTCCAAAATAGTCCAGCTAAGAAACGAGAACAGTCACATGTTACATATGCAGTTTTAATATCCTGTTTGCAACAAGCTGATTATTTTGATTTTCAACAAGGGCATTATACTAGAGACCAGGGTCGGATTAAGCTTGCCATGAATAAAACTTGTTAAAATTCAACAAATCGTGTTTTTTCTAATACTGATATGATAAGAGAGACAATTCATTGCAAAGCATTATTGAATAGACCATGTTCACTTAAACCTCGTTGATTCTCTCTTACAAGCGTAAAAAGAACAATTTAGTGTTGTTTACCTCTCAACTCTTTAAGTAGACGGAAAGAGAAGCCCTTTCAATCAACAGTCACAACAACGTGTGGCTTAAACATAACTGCAGCATCAATAGTCTCCTTCAACTTCACCTGCAATCTCAAATAAATAAAAGAATCAAAAGACATTAAACTCTAACTCCAAGGTTTAACATCTCACACGGAACTTATCAAAAGAGCATCCTTAGCCAACTGATCAGCGGGCACATTACAGGTGCAATTGATAAATTTAAAAGAGATAGAAGTCAAGGAGAGGCTCAACACACAGATGTCATGGAGGATTCCTTTGAGCTCAATCACAGACTTGTTTCCTGTGATGAGAGAGATGAGACTTTTTGAATCAGAGAAACAAATCAAGTCTTTAACTTTGTGTGATATCGCAGCTTCCATAGCTGCCTTTAATGCCAGCGCTTCCGCAATCAGCACAGTTGCTACCACTTCAGTTGAAGTCGAGCCCTGGACTAGCGTAGCTCCATCTGGTTTCAAACAAATCCATCCTAATCCTCCTGCACCGGTGGAGCTGTTCCAAGCAGCATCGGAGTAACAAGAGAAGATATTGTTGTTTACCTGTGGGACGGCTGGGGTATGTATTCGAACTGCTTTGCTTTGACAGTCTTTGGCCGAATCAGAGGGGGTTTTGGTGCTTGTATTAGCATTTTGCCATTCATGAGCACTCTTAATGGCTTTGGTCAACACCTCTGATTCCGAAAAAGACTTATCTTCGAAGCATAATTGGTTTCTTCTTGTCCATAGAACCCACAAGATCCAAGGGTACAGCGGTACCGACAAGCCCACCGGCGGGAGATTATGCATTTTAGTGCACGTCTTCGGTAGTTCCTCAGTCGAAGAGACTGAGCTAGTAGATGGTACAAACATTGCATGACAAGCTTCCCAGATTCTCCTTGCAAATGGACAGTTGAACATAACATGAATAACGGATTCACTTTCTCCACATCTCCTGCACCTGCCATCAACCTGCACGAATTGAAGTTTAAATGTCATTTTATTTACTTTCTCCGTTTTACAATCAATGAATATCAGTTAAAATTTTACACATTAAAAACCCATTAAATTTTCTGTTTGTCTCTAACTACTAGTATACTATTTGTTTATTTTGTTAATTAATAAACTAAAAATAAGATAATTTAAAAAATCTATTGAATAAATGCATTGAAAATATAGAAAATAATAATAGAATATATTTTAAAATCTATAATTACACTTAATAGGAAATAGAAAAGGTATTAGTCAAATGTCAATTTATTTCTAGTGATATTCTGAATTATAACTTAATAAAAACTGCTTATATATAAAAGCTTCTCTACACATATTGATGCTTTAATGTCAAGTTTCTATATCAAACCAAAAATGATATGTTTTTGAACAGAAAAATGAATTAGACTTGATTTCGTTTCAGAAATTCATGATAATGATATAAAAGAAAAAGAACATGAAACAGACTTAATTTAGTTTCTGTTAGAAATATGAGAGAAGTGTTGTTGTGAAAGTTATGTCTTTCTCATTAGCTCACACTATCAATATATAGTGGAGGTTCCAAAGGTTTACAACAAAGGAGAGAATCTACACATTTATTACATATTGACCACAAAGATATAGTCTTGGTCAAAGCTCATAAATGCTCCGGTTGAATGAGTCTTCATCTTGACTAGTCTTGGTCGGATGAGACGGACCGGAGACGGGTGTAGACAGACCGGATAGTCTGGTCGGATGTAAACCTCCCTGATGGTTAATGGCAATCCACATATCCATATCATGGATTTATAACAGTTTCAGAATTCATGATATATTAGCACGTGTTTTAAATGTTTTTAGCTTGCATATGATACGCGCCAAATAAATGAGATTCAGTCAATGAGAGACACGCTTTGATCCAAATGTCTCCACTGTCTCCGGCTTGACCACCAGAAAAATCCAAAGCCTCCTCCTTTGTTATTTTTTCTCGGCACGTTCCAATAGTTAACTAATCTTATAATTCTTTTTTTCCTTGAGAACAAGTATAATTCTAAATTTTTTTTTGGTCAAACCGTATATAATTCTAAATTTTTTAAGATACTTTTATCACAATGATGATTGAGTTTCATATTCATGCATCAACCCCACTAGTTTGTATACTCTGAACCATAACCATTAGATTTTATTCTTATTATATTCCACTGTCCAATTCCTCCGTTGGATCCAAAAAACTATCCTTAAACGTTCTGACAAAAAAAAACAATTAACGCGTAAGACGTAAGTATATTATTAGATTCGTATAGTAAGTGGACCAAATGAATGAAACTGAAAAAAAAGTTCCTAATAGTGATTGGTCGCCGTGTATAAGTTATGTCTACGCGGATGCATAACATATATATATATATATATATATATATATATATATATATATATACCACTACAATAAAACAGACATACTATATATATATATATATATTGTAATCACTACAAGAAAACAGCGACATACCGAAGGAAAAACTCGTCGGTATGTCGTCGGAATAACGTTATTTCGACGACATACCGACGAAACAAATCCTCGGAAATAACTCCTCGGAAATTCATTTTTCCTCGGAATTTCCTAGGAAATTTCCGACGGAATTCCGAGTAAACAAATTTCCGAGGAAACTCCGAGGACCACCAGTTCGTCGGAAAGCTCCTCGGAATATACCGAAGGAGAACTTTCTCGGGATATTTCGATGGACTTTCCGATGGTCCAATCCTCGGAAGTTCCGACGAAATGTTCCTCGGAATTTTCATAGGGAATTTCCGAGGAACGGAGCCCTCGGAAAATTCAGAGGAACGAGTCCCTCGGAATTTAAAAAAAATTAATTCTTTTTAAAAAAATAAAATTTTTGAAATTTAAATTCGAAAATATAAAATTAAAATTAAAATTGAAAACATATTAGATAATATTCAAA
>NC_027750.1:51623591-51643810 GCF_000695525.1 Brassica oleracea var. oleracea | reverse complement strand
AAAATTCCGACGACCCTTGTTTCGTCGGAATTCCGTCGGCCATTTCCGACGGAATTCCGACGACTTCATTTTTTTGGATTTGGTCGGAAATTGGTCAGTAATCCGTCACAAATGTCCGACGACATTGATGTCCGTCGGAACCTCCGTCGGAATTCGGCGTGTTTTCTTATAGTGATATCTACTTATATAAATAATAATAGGTAAAATAGAAATTATAGAATATGTTAAGATTTACTTATGTCTCTAGTTACTACGGCAGTGATGAAAATATGTAATAAAAACCATTATTTTACAGAAAAGAAAAAAGATTAGAAAATACTCAGGAAATCAATTATGACAAAGTTTAGGAGGAGATGAGAGATTGAGTATAGCGGAGAATTGCTCACCGTGCAATCTGTATGTATATACTTCGGATCCAAATGAGGTCGATCGATCCAAGAACGAAAATAATTTGAAGAAGACATTTTTTTTATGAATCAAATTCGTGTGTAAAGAGAGTAAGAGTGATGATGAATATATGGAGTGAATGAAGAGGAAGAGGGGTGCTTGTATTTATAGTTGAAATCCTGCCGACAGACCGAGGAAATTCCGACGGAATTCCGACGGAAACGGCTAGTTCGTCGGAATTTCCTCGGAATTTTTAAAATCCCCAACGGCTCTCTAACGGCTATAATATATCCTCGGAATTCATCGGTTTTTTCCGAGGAATACATTTTTCCTCGGTATTCCATAAGAATATTCCGACGGATTAATATTTCCTCGGAATTCCGTCGGTATACTCCGAGGAAATTCCGAGAAAACCAAATTTTGTTTTTCCTCAGAATATCCTCGGAATATCTTCAGAAATTCCTCGGAATATTCCGAGGATTTCATTTTCCGTCGGAATGTCCGTCAGAATACCGCTGTGTTTCTTGTAGTGTTGGTCTAGTTAAATGGGTAGTTGACAAAAAAAAAAGAATCAATCTCTTTTCGTTACCAATAGACACACAAACATATTGGTATGTTCACTAATATTTAAAAAAACTGTAAACTAGTGAAAGTCATTTTTCGGAAACTATTCCCACAATTGAAGACACTTCAAATCTATCATAATTTTCTTACACAAAAATTCTATGCAGTAATTCGTATATGTTGTTGCCGTTGATATACTTGCGGTTACCGGTAGACATTTTAAAATATCATTTTTGAATTAATTTTGTTTGAAATGAATATTAAATTAATTCAAAACAAAAAGAAACTAATGTTTAACTAAAAATTTTAAATTGGATAATCATCCTGAAAATGAAAGATATTTAGCAAAAGGAAGAAAACCGAAAGATAGTTCTGTGAAGACCGAGTTGTTATGGACTTATGGTCCATTCGCCAGAAAGTCCAAATGCAATTAAATAATTTGAAATTCTGAGGGGAAGAATCTATCAAATACCGAAAGCAAGGTGGAGTAAATGCATTGAATCTGAAGTTTGAACAGTGGGAAGCCGGGAAACCGGTAACACAACATAGTCCCAACATTTTCTCTGGTAGTTTTGTTGTATTTCTCACAAATCCCTAATAAAAAGAAATAATTTAGAATTGGCTGCGATAACTATACAAAATATGCTTCTCATCAGTGTTTTGTCTTCCGACATTTGTGCAGCCATGTGTCTTTGGTTCTGAAACCCGATCTTTACGTTCTTTGGTCTATACAAAGTTTCAAAAATGGGTACTTTTTAAGCAACACATAACTAAGTAATCATATTTTATTCTAATTTTAAAATATATGTGTTTTTTAAATACTCCTATTATTTTGTTCTTCTAACTATTAGTAGGCGTAAAAGCTGGGTACTAAAGCCATCCGCAACCGCATGAGAGACAGTTTGGGTACTTGCAAATTGGCACGGTTTGTTTTAAATATTAGTACATGATTCGATCTCTTTTTGAAGACTTTGCACTCATGAGAGAGTTTAAGCTATATCCAAAAACTACAATGAAGCAAAACATTCTAGCTTAACTGGTATCTTAGTTGGAAATTGATTAGACTATGCTGGACCGGAAAATATAATATAACATCCCTATTATTTTATTTTATTAATTAATTTTATGTATTATATAGATAACAAAAACTATATGTGATATTCCCTCCGTATATATAAATATATGTATGTAAGCTGAGATTTTAGTCTCATGACATCTGACCTACTAAAACTCTTTACGTACCACATAATAAAGAATAAAAGATAAGGAACTGTATAGATCATTTATTTTTTTCGAATCTGTTAAAATCCTTATTGTGCTATTATATATTTCTTCATCAAATATATTAATGATTTATTTGTTTATTTTACTTGTATTTTATTAGAACATGTCCTAATTACTTGCTTAACTGTAAATCTGAGCAAATTTAGATAAATTGCTATGTAACTCTCCATATGTTTACTTATAGTATAAAATTATTTTAAATATTCCAATCAATATATATATATATATATATATATATATATATATAAACTAATCAACCTCGCCCTTAATCTAAAGAGAAAATTATAATCATTGGGCACGTCGTGTCTGTTTATAGTTTGTTTACCAATAGAGGAAGAAAATATAATAGTGATGCTAATAGGTTCAGTTTCTCGCAGCAAAACGACGTGTACCAAAATAACCGCATGGGCTCCTCTCTGATTTGCGGATCACGGCACGCAATTTATTGGAAAAAGCCATTTTTTTTGTAACTTAGGAAAAAGCCATTTTAAGCCATCAATACATTAACATAGACTACATTTTTAATATCAGAAATAGGTACTAAACTAGATTGAATTTTATGCAGGAAACTAAATCAGTGGAGCATAATCAATTTGGAAAAAAAATTCGTGCAATTTTATTCGTCATTATGTTAGTTATTTTCTGTATATAATTAACATATAAATTCAAAAAAACGAAACTAATACTCAGCAGACAAATCATTTTCCACAAAAAACAAAACTAAAAAAAAAGTCCTAGAGAGAGAAACAGCCTCTTTACTCACTTTCCCCGTTTGTGTCGTGGAGACCAAAACAAGATGCCACGTAGTTCGGTAATAATTACGACATACTGCCACTCAGCCGCCCTTCAGTCAAAACCGCGCGTTGACTGTTTCTGTCTCTTCATCTCTCCCTTTATAAATTAAAGTCCCTCACTTCTCACAATCTTCACAACACAAACACCTCAGAGTTTCCTTTCCTCTTTTAATTTAATTTAACCAAAAATAGTTTTAACTTTGTCAATATGGCGCCGACAGCTAAAACGACGGCGTTTGAAACTAACGGCGGTGACGGCGGAAACAAAGAAAACCGTTACAGAGGAGTGAGAAAGAGGCCGTGGGGTCGTTACGCCGCCGAGATCAGAGATCCGACCAAGAAAACCCGAGTCTGGCTCGGTACTTTCGACACTCCCGAAGCAGCGGCTCGTGCCTACGACAAAGCCGCTTTTCAGTTCCGTGGCGCTAAAGCCAAAACCAACTTCCATCTCCCTTTCTTCGTCGCCGAAAACGAGAGCCCTAGCCAGAGCAGCACCGTCGAGTCACCTTCCTCGCTACCTGATCTCAATCTCGGATCCATCTCATCCGTTGATTCAAGATTCCCTTTCCCAAAGATTCAGGTTAAGTCTGGAATGATCGTGTTCGATGAAGAATCGGGGAGGAGTGAGTCGGACTCGTCGTCTGTGGTGGTGGATCTAAGTTCAGAGAAACGACCACGAGTGTTCTTGGATTTGGATCTTAATCTCCCTCCCAAGCCTGAGAATTAGTTCTTGAATTTAACTGTTATGAATAAAGTATTTGATAAAACTTAGATGAAGCTTCTTATTAAGTTGGTGCCTTTTTTTTTGGTCAGCAGAAAGTTAAAAATAATTTTTAGTGTTTGAGAACGGTTTGTTCTCATCACCTGTTGTTTATCAGTTTAATTGTAATTTTTCTTTTTTAATTTTCTGATCAACAAAAATAATAAGTTTGTTTTGGCATCAATCTTTTGGCTTTTAAAATATTTTTTTTATATTTTTGTCGGCTAACACATGTCGTTCATTTTGAATGAACAAATGTAGTTGGTGTCCCAATTGACAAAAACAATAGGAAACAAAAAATACTTTAAATGCGATTAGGACAAAAAGGATAATGGGATTATTGGTCAAAAATAGAATTTTGGAGCCTGTTATTTTGGAACGTGACACTAGTAGAATGTACCAAAAGCCTACCATGTTATCTTTGTATGTGTTAGTATAAGCATATCGTACGTTATTCTGCTGTTATAAAATCAAAGAAGGAAACTAACTAAAATTTATTTCTTAGAAATCAATTTAATTGTAACCTTTTTTTCTTAATTTTCTGATCAAGAAAATAATAATAAAAATTTGGCATCAATCTTTGGACCACCACCATTTTTTTTGTTGGCGAAGACACAAGTCGTTGCCTTTTTTAAAAAAAAAAATGTCTCCAATTGGCAAAATAAAAGGAGAAAAATTGGCCGAAAACAGATTTTTTTTTCTGCCACAAACAACCGCGTACAATATATTATCTTATACTCCCTTTGTTTCATAATACTTACCTTAGTGCACAAAGATTAAGAAATCTATATTTTTCTAAAAAAAATATTTTAAAGATATAATTTTAAAATCTGTTAACCAATTGTAAAAAAAACTGTAAAATCTAATTGGTTGAACAGTTTCCAATAAAGTTAAAGTTAACTTTAAAATCTCAAAACTTCATGTAAATTAAAACAAAATAATCCTTTTAAAACACCATCTATATTGTTGTTGTTTGGAACGTGACATTAATAGAATAGACATAACAGCCTATCATGTTTTCTTTGTATATTTTTGATATACTATAAGTTTATCGTACGTTAATCTGCTGTTATGTAATCAAAGAAGAAATCTAACTACAGTTTGTTTCCTAGAAACGAATCATTCAAAAGCAAACAAAAATACGCTGGAATTTGTATGTCTTGCTTTTGTTGTCATAGATTAATGGAATATTGTTCTTTCCTAAATGGAATTGTAAGATATATGCTGTATTAGGATGAATATATAAAAATGGAATGGGAGATTGTGAAATTTTAGATTAGTTCATTTCAGCCGAGCATATATATACGTCAGATGCATACTTGTAGGTTAAAGCATATACTTGTAGGTTAAAGCATATATATATATGTCAGATGCATACTTGTAGGTTAAAGCATATATATGAGTTGTGGCTTCTTCCAAGTGATTTTTCTCTCCATCTTTTGGGTTCTTAATTGGAGATTTCTGCAAAAGTTCTAAATTGGTTGGATTGAACTTATAACTTTAATGGTTTCATGTTATTTTGAAATAAGGATTAGACAAGAGATTCATTTCTGATTTTATTTTCACTTTTTGTGATTTCTGTTAAGTTTTTCTTTTCTACTCCATGTTAGTTTGGTCATCTGTTTGTCTAGTTTGTAGATCTTGGTAGAAAGTTTTTTTCACTTGTATTTTCGTTTTTGTATTTTTATTTTGTTTGGATTGTTGACTCGAGAGTATATTGTGTGGACTGTATGTTTTATATAATTATATCTCATATATTTTACCAGATTTATCATAATAGGAAATATATACAGAAAGGTTATGCTGAAAGAGAAAGATGCAATAAAACATTTTGTTCACATAGATATCTTTGACAAAGGTCTTTTAACAAAAAAAAAGAAGACATCTTTGACAAGTGATCATAATTGGGAGTTATCCCTGGGTTCAAGCTCTTATCTTTAATAAGAATCACTCTATGGTAAAAATATATGTTTTTGACTGATTACAAATTATGAAGTATCGGATTTTCTTACCAAGAAAGTGTACGGTTCGAGTCTGTATATATGTCCATAACTAAAACTGGAAACAAAGGAAGAGTCAAGTTAAAAATTGACTTAGATTGGGCATCGTGTCCCGCACACAACCATCATTTCTGCTTTGTATGTGGTGCATTTGAGAGGTTCTTGGATACTGTGGACAAAAAAGTACTTCGTATCATTCATCTTTGATGCATGTAAAGAAAGAATAATCAGAAGACTGATTAAGACTAAAATTCTAGAGAGTTCGTGTTAACTTTAAGAACCGACACATTGGTCTTTGATTTAAACCGTACAAAGGTTTTTTAAAGTTTGCATACATTCGCTGGATAAGTTTTTAGTTTGGAAA
This sequence comes from Brassica oleracea var. oleracea, assembly GCF_000695525.1. NCBI lineage: Eukaryota > Viridiplantae > Streptophyta > Magnoliopsida > Brassicales > Brassicaceae > Brassica > Brassica oleracea. Next base: position 51,637,657 of record NC_027750.1, on the reverse strand, counting down.
ATCTTCGTATACATTTAAAAATGAAAGTTTACTATAATGGAATGCTTTGTGGACATGCATTTGTCGAGCTTGCCCCATTTCTGCTGCAGCAACTTCGAATTAGTATTGAATATATAGATACGTGAGCGAAGGTTTCACTGATCATTCTTCTCCTTCAATTGGATGATTTTTACACAGCTAGTACAGTTCCATCGGCAAATTATCAGTTTTTTTCCTCTGAAAATACTAACATGACTTGAATGATTACAAGGTGGACTGCATTTGCTGGCGGACTACAGATATGTCCCCAAAGTCATAAGCCCACACATGGGAGACAGGTTAAAACACATGAAAGCATAATAACATAAACATAGATTCAACATAAAATGGTCTAACTGTGAGAATCAATCAAAACCACAACACCAAGCAGAGAACCACAGATATAAGAGACCGGGCTGAAATCAAACTTCTCACTTAATCGAAACCACAACACCAAGCATATTTCAGTTTATTAACCCATTTGCTTGCAAGTACAATTTTTATTTATAACAAATCTTCAAATACCAGGTTTTGTTAACTTCATAAGCATTAATTAACTTCAGTTGACATAGAGTTCCTTCGTGAGCATTAACTTCACTACTCTTAGCTAGGGATTATGACAAAACTCAATAATACTACTCTTATGTTATCGAAAGTGCCATAATAAGGTTTTATCAAAGCGGATGAGTCGGCAACTGCCAATGAGTTGCCAACCACCAAGCAATCTTTAATTTGGAGTCTCCTCGCCGACTGATAAATTTGATGGGTTGCCATCAAAGTTGAATGGTTCGGACTTTTCGTACGAGGGAATAAATGCATACTGAACTTGGACCTCCATTGATTAACTGCCCATCAGATCTTTTGGCCCATACATATACACCAATTCCGAAATTATTTACCAGAATATTCTCCACAGCCTCCAATTCCAGTAGGCAAAAAAAAACCCACAAAATTCCTGTCAAGTAGGCCTTGGCATTTTAACCCGGACCCGAAGACCCGAACCGGAACTGACCCAAAAATATCCGATCCGGAACCGGACCGAAAATTTACAAGTACCTTTTGGGTCTAATTTTTTTTACTCGAAAAAATCGGAACCGAAAAGGAACCGACCCGAATAAACCCGGACCCGAAAAGAACCGACCCGAATAGACCCGACCCGATAAGAACCGATTTGTACCCGACTTAAAAACATGTATATCTAAAACTATGATGTTTTTGTGTTCTATTTTATATATATTATTTTATGATTTAGTTGAAATATCTTTTATTAACAATATTTGTTATTATTTTTTAACATTTTAAAAGTAATATAAAGCTTTAAAATGTAAAATTTAGAGTTTCAAAATATTTTATTTTAATTATTAATAGTTTCATTTAAGTTGTTTTGTACAATTTTAGATATATATGACAAATATTCAACTAAAGTTGATGGAATTGAGTTATATCATGTCATTTTCAGATCCTAAATATCCGAACCTGACCCTGACCCTGACCCGATATGGACCCGAAAAATTACGGGTATTTTATGGGTATTTTAATTATAGACCCGAACCGACCCGGACCTGAGAAGAACCGATCCGAACCCGAACCGAAAATTTTTAAGTACCTATTGAATCTAAATATTTAGGATCTGAAATGACCCGGACCCGAAAGAAACCTGCCCGAACGTCCAGGCCTACTCTCAAGTGTCAACAGACAACAATCTATCCATTTTTCAGTTAGCTCACGTAACAAGATGAAATCTTAACATTTCCGTCTATAATTTTTGTTCAGCTAGATGAATTATTTTTTAAAAAATATCCGGCTTATAGCTTCTTTTTTTTCCATCTGTATATTATTATTTAATGGACAAAGCCCATAAAGCAAAGCCTATACAAAAGCCGACAAAACAAGTCCAAAGCCCAACCGAAAAAAAACTAACAAACAAAGGAAAAACATAAAAGGCAAAGCCCAAAAACGAAAGCCCACCACCGATTCACCCAAACACGTCGAAAAACACGTGTTAGAACCTCAACAACGAGGCCAACACATGTCGTCATCTCCCATCGTCTTCTCCCCCACCGGAGAAACACGAATCGTTTCGCCGGAATCTCGCAGGGAAACACATGCAGCTTCCCATCGTCTTCATCGACCGAACTAAACTTCTCCTTGAAACCACCAGAATCACCTAGGACCACCACGACGAAAGAAACCTCCAACGACTATGCTGGAAGGTACGGGAAATCCATTGTCTACAACACAAATCCTTGTGCTCGTTTTTCATAGAGCTTCAATCGATCTAAATCGAGATCTCATCTAAGAGCCGAACCACCGAGCACAAGACCGAAACTTCTACCCCTTCGGATCTGAACCGTAAACCATTCAAAACTACAACCCCGGTACCAGCCGACATCACCAGAGTGAAAGTGAGTCGCCGGAATCAACGAGCCAGCCATATCGTGTTGTGCGAACCACTATATGCTGGAACCAAAGCCCGAATCTCGGGAAACCTTCACCGGAATTAGAAACCGGTGAGATAAAAGGATGAAACTTTCTTGCTCTCTCTCTGAAATAAACTGATCATGTTGATCAGAAAATCAAAAGAGAGATTGAGTTTTTTCATCATCTTCTCCGTGAAGAATTTTTGATACAGAACGGAGAAGAGAGAGAAAACTTCAACAGTTTTATCCGGCTTGTAGCTAATTTTATGAGTACCAAATACAGGAATACTTTAAAGTTTTAACTGAAAGCTAAAATCAGAAACCGAAATTTACCTAACCACGGGTTGTTTTTTTTTCTTGGAGGACATATCTTCGAACCATACACGCAAAATGCAATGACTACGAAGCACCTAAAAAACTATGGTCGGCCGCCACAATTTGAAGTAATTTGAACATCACTAAATTGTAAATAGACTTTTTGACTTGTTAAATAACTTAATAAACCTTATGTTAATTAAAGAAAATGTAAAAAACGATAAGAAACTCGCAATGAAGGCGAAAATTAAACATGTAGCCTAGTAGCCTATATAATAAACAACCAAAGAACTAGATGTCCAAAATAAAGAAGAAACCCCCAAAGATAGAACTGTCACTAATAAAGTCAGGCGACGGCGCGTGGGGTCTCTACGAGAGACAAAAGAAAATTAAGTTAATTTAATATCACGAAAAACTCATGTTCGTTCTGCGTAAAGACCACATGTTTAAATTCAAACTGTAAAATACTCAATTATTGTGTAAATTATAATTAGGGTCCTTAATTTTATGGTTTCTTTCATTATTTCTCCAGTTCTAACTTTGATCTCTTCATATGACTAAACAGTAGTTCAGTCACAAGTCTCTTAAAAAGTATGATAAAAAGACTACTCTAAACGTAAAAACAGTTTTTAATAACAGTGAACTTCGGTTAGTTTTTATTTTTACATACGACTAACACTTTTAATAGATCCATCACACAATATTTTGTAGTTGCGTAATTCGCTTAGAAATCAAATAAAACAAGCACAAATTATGTAAAATCGTTGTAACTAACAAACAAAAAGTTTCTAAACAAACCTTTGAATTGTTCTGTATATGATTATATCTGATGTTGGGTTTAATTACGTTGATTAATGATTATTCTTTTTATTTGTCGCTAGGTTGATTATCCTAACACTTTTATATTTTTCTCTATGATAGAGTGCTTATTTTAAATATATATATATATATATATATATATATATATGAGTTGGAAGTGGTCTAAATTTATAATTAAAGGAAATATATAGTTTTATTTCATTTTTTTTTCCATCTATTGATATTATTAAGGAAACTAAAGCCCAAAAGACAGAAGACATAAAGCCCAAACTCGGGATCCAAACATACATCCAACCATAGACTAAACCCTAAAGGGTTGGCCCATCTTACAAACGAACCCAAGACTTGCTCAGAACAAAACCCTTATGGATGAAACGCAGCATGAAAAACACGTGTCGAACACGCGTCGAATCTGAAGTAAGTAAAGAACACGTGTTGAAACCTCAACAAACGAGGTACACGCGTCGCAAAGCCACTGCGTCTTCACCGCCAAAAGTCACCCCCGGAGACAGCCGAACGACGCTTCACCGGGACACCGAAACACACGCCGGAAACCTGAATCCCGACTCATTCAACTTCATCATCTTTGATCCTTCCATCGGAGAGCATCCATCGAGTATCCTCGAGATCTCATCCAACCGCGGAGCCACCACACACACGATCAAGGCATCCATCTCTTTCTCTCGATCACCTCATCCACCTTCAACGCCTGAGCCTTTTACACGGAGAACGTCCCTCGAATCTGTTTCGAGACTCATCCGGAGACATCAAGCCACAACTTACAGAAATCTAGAGAGAAAACAGAACCCGATGGTTCTGTTGCAAAAGCCGGCGAAGCAAAGCTTAGGAAGCCTTCCCATTCCGGAGTCTGATTTTCGATCAGATGAAAAACAAAAGACGAATGGATCCCGTAACTTCGATCCCTTTCACCGAAGACATGCACAAAAAAGAAATTAAACTAGAAACTAAACAAAGCCGGACCGACGGTGGCTATGGAAGCCCACGCCGTCGGCCGTAAGATCCAATCACTGTGGAGGTTTCTAGAGAGAAGACAGAGCAGTTTCTAGAGAGAGGTTTTTTCTACAGCTTTATTTCATTTCCTATATAATACGATGATTTCTTTAAGATATGAAATTTCCTTTATAAAAATAACTAGTTCTCGATCCGTGCAACCGCGGGTGTTTTTGTTTTCATTTATTTTTATATAAACATTTTGTTTTCAATTCTAAATTGGTATATATTATAATATATATGTGTCTATCAATTTTTAAAACATAATAAGTATACGATATATTTTTCATTGAATAGATTGTTTCAAACTTTCACATGTATTTGTTTCTTCTTCTATATATATATTTTCAGATTATTATTTCATTATTAATATCGTAACTATATATATGTAGATTAGTAAAATATTATTTTATTGTCATATTCAAAAATATTGTAACATTTCACAAATTTAGAAAGTTTTTTAAAAATTAAAATTTTCGCTTCATAGATTTATATTATCGAGTAAATAATTTAACATTTAGTTTTTGTTTAATTTTAAAATAAACTATATAGTTAATTTGTTTTCATTGGTTTAAGGTAGTAAAGATTAATCATTGTTAGATAATATGATTTTTGTTATTTAAAAAAATATTTATAATTTTAAAAGTTAATATCGACAAATATTTAAATAATTAACATATGGAGGTATAAATATTACAATATTAAATTATATCTATTTAATTTATACTATCTATAAATCTAATGTATCATCTATTGTTTAAATTCAATTATTGATAGTCTAATAAAAATTTCTTGTAGATCTAAAATTTAAATGATAAGATTCGAAATTAAATGTAACATGACTTTTTAGGAATATGTCAATTAGGTTTATTTTAAAAAAAAAATTACAAATGAATCAAAGTTGTAACTTCTGTTTTAATATACATAAAATTAGAAGTAAATTAAAGTATTTACAAATTTCAATAGTCAAACCGATAATACATTTATTGTCTGTAAGTGAAAAATGACAGTCCAAACTCACACGCTTGCTCTGGTTGATTTCTCTCCACCACTAGTCTCTATCTCTTTTGTCTGTTTCTCTCTTTCACAGTCTTTTGTCGTGTTAGAGAGGCGCGTGAGTCAAAAAGAACGCATAGCTTACACAAGTCTGTCCGTATTCCATGACACGGCATAGATAGAATACGATAAGCGACGGTCGTAACAATTCACAACATGAACATTACTTTCATTTAAGATCCATCTCCAAAATCCTCTGAAACAAAGTTTACACAAACCTACTTTGTGAGTGTTCACTTGTGCTAATCTAATAGCTTAGAACATGATTATTGAGAGGTTATTAAGGTAAAATTCTTAGCGAAATATAAAAAATATCTTTTAACTTTTAACTAAAAAACATTAAAAACCGATTCTTCAATAAGATATTTAAAAACTGCTTATTAGATTTTTTAATTAAAAATTAAGAGACGAATTCTTATATTCCGCTAAAAAACCCAACACGAGAACCTCCCAATAATCATCTTCTAAAAATTTCACTTTTTTTTCCCAATATTGATTAATTAACAACTAATCAACTTCCGTCTCTTACATAACCATAAAGAAAAGGACATGTTCAAAAGGAAACTACTCATACACTCATAACCTACTTTGCGAGTGTTCACTTGTGCTAAGAGTTTCTTTTTTTTCCGCAATATTGATCAATTAACAACTAACTAATCAACCTCCGTCTCTTACATAACCAAAAAGAAAAGGACAAGTTCAAAAGGAAACTACTCATACTACTCTAAGAAAGTTATTTGCTAAAAAGAAATTAAAGTTAAACAACAATAGTTCCACCGAAAGTGCTCAAAACGGCGACGTGCGGGAAAGTCAGCAGAACGGCGCCGATGTTTTACAGCCAAAGCGGAGGCGGCTCGTTGAGATCGATGGCTAAGCCACGTCTCGCCGTTGCGGAGGAAGGAGAAGGACTCATTATCGGAAACTCAAACACCCGAGAAGCTGACGTGGCAACATCAGGCGAGGCGGCGAAGTAAAGCGGCGCTTCGGTGGTGGGGAAATCTGAGGCTTTGTCGCTGAGCACTCCGGTTCGAAGAAAGATACGGTGGTGGTGGTGGTGATTGTCGGAGATGGAGAGAGGAGGAGGAGGAGGGAACCAGTGGTGTTGGTTGTGGTGGTTATCTGCGGCGGCGGCGGTGGCGGAGGGGGCGGAAGGAATGTGGTTGAGGTTGAGAGAGAGAGGAGGAGGGAAGTTAGTCTTAGCCTTGATACCACGGAGGAAACGGGCGGCGCCGTCGTAAGCGAGAGCAGCTTCTTCGGGAGTGTCGAAAGTGCCAAGCCAAACCCTAGTTTTCTTCCAAGGGTCTCTAATCTCTGCGGCGTAACGACCCCATGGTCTCTTCCTTACTCCTCTGTAATGCACCTCCCTCGCGCATGTCGTTGACACCATTTGTTGAGGATCTCAGAGTTTCAAGAAAGAGGAAATGAGAGAATCTAGAGAGAGATGGAGTAGAGAAAGAAAGTGTTTTTGTTTTGTTGACTTGTTTGACCTAGACAAGAGAGAGTTTAAAGGAAAATAAATAATGTGAGGCCCACTTAAGACACCCGTAATCCTAGGCTTTCTTTGACGATTATAAAGCAAGCAATATTCATTTTGTATCCCAAATAACTAAAATAAGTAAAACAAACCTTAAGTATTTGATTTCTAGGATCGAGGTTTTCTCTGGCGTTTTAAAGAATCAAGCACCGTTCGATCTTTTGCTTGTTTGCCGATGTGACGGTGGGTGTTCTTGCAACCAAAATACACTGTTTAACAATTGAATGTTGAAAATGTATATTCATGTATATTTACAATAAGATATTAATAAAGTGATTAGTTTTAACGGCGGACCGAGAATGGTGTTTCCAATCAGCGATGATAGAATGATCTTAGTTGCCTTTATTAGTGTCCCGCTGTAATACATTTACTAAATTTGCCCAAAAAACAACTGTAAAATACCCTCATACAAGATTAAGGGAAAAGGTATCACATATCTGTTTTTATGGTTCATTTGAAACTGTATATAATACAAATGATATGTTTGATGGTATACTGATCGATGACTTTACTATGGCACATTATAATACCCAGTCACTCACCGCCTACAGACTACCAGAAAAGTATATCATTCAAAAGTCTTAATTAGTTTATTTTACGGACACAATAAGAATATCTGATTAAAACTTAAAACTATGTTGTGGTTGAAACACAACTCTATGCACTGCCTACACTATGTTGCGGTTGAAATTTGCACAAACGTAACCATTTTTTGAGATCATGGGAACACTAGAATATTATATATTTGAAAAATAAACATAATAATTAAACTTTATAAAGGTGAACCTAAAATCAGTTCAAGTTCACTGATCGTAAAAAAGCTCGATGCTTTTCCCACGGGAACCATTGAGAAATAAGAACCAAACTTTATACTACTATGGCTTCCGGTGGCAATTACAGGTTGAGCGGTGCGGAACATGCGGTTTTATTGTGGTGCAGTTTTTACAGTGCGGTGAGTTTTTACAGTTATAAAAACATATAAATATATAATATATGTAAAGATTTTTGTTAGCTAACGAAGAAGAAAGATAATGGACCGCCTCTTTGACTGGACCTCTTCATAGGGATGATGACGTAAAAGTCCTACTGCTCTAGCCCTCACTCTATTTTGGACTTCCTTTTATGATCTTTACTCTTTTTTTTTGGCACCCCAATTTATGATGTGTTTTTGATGCACGAGGACGAGACTATAATAAGATCATTAAATAAAGTAGCTTACTAGCTTGTCACAACTAGTCTAAGCGTAGCTCTGACTGATTTTGTTTCTCTTTTTGGCCATAATAAGTAGGGCTGGGTTCGCGGGTCAACCCGCCCCGCATGACCCGCTAATCCGCGGATCGATTCTATTTTTTAAACTTAAAATTCCGACCCGCATAACTCGCGAAAGAAAAATCGTAAACCCGCACCCGCCCCGCTAAGATTGCGGGTAATCCACGGGACCCGCATATAATATTAAATTTAATAAATAATTATTTTTTTTATCAATTAATTACTTTTTATAATAAAAATTATACATTTATAATTTAAATTATATAATTTTCATTAATTTATATATTTTTTACATATTTTTATTTTTATTTTTATTTATTTTAAAAAATTTTAGAAAAAAATAATATTTTTTTTATTTTGCGGGTCGACGGATATCCGCGACTCAAATTTGGTTGATCCGCACCCGCTCCGCTAAAAATCGATTCAACCCGCACCCGCACCCGCATGCTGAAATTTGTAAATCGATCGACCCGCACCCGCCCCGCGGCGGGTCAAACGGGGCGGGACCCGCGGGTAATGACCCAAATTCCCAGCTCTAATAATAAGTAGCCATTTGATGTAAGATAGTATGTAATAATACTAATAGGTTTTCTTTTTCATTATAAAGACTAAAGAAACGCATTTATAGTTAGGCCCGTAACTTTTATCCGAGATTTGGATTTGATCCGAGATTCGATCTGAAAATTCGGATATCTTAATTTTTATATCTGGATATCCAGATCCGTAAGTTTTATTAATAAATATTTCAAAAAATATATATATATATAAAAATTAATTTTATTTAATATATTTTCATTTTTATAATAGTATATATAAATTTTATGTAAATTTTGTAATATTATACATAGAATAATTAAAGACATTATATGTATTTCTATTTTTAAATTATTGTTAATATTTTATATATATTAATATTAATTTTATTTAATTTAAGGATCCAAATTCGGATCCGGATATTCGCCGGATATTACAATTTTTAGAAGGATATCCGATATCCGGATATTCGAGAACCCCAGATCCGGATAATGATAGTAAAATTATGGATCCGCCGGATAAAGATTCGGATCCGGATACTTTAAAATTATTCGGATACCCGATCCGTTCGAGGCCTACTTATGATCTTTAGAAAATAAAGGGATTAATTGTTCACGATAGACCAAATTCTTCAAAACAATTTTATGTTTAGTAGTATGGGTAATAAATTTGAAACAGTTCAAGTTATAATTTTAAACTTTAATTTATGTTTTATATAGTATGAAAATCTTACTAAAGATTTGTCTTCTTTTTTTTTTTTTTTTGAGCAACAAGATTTGTCTTCTTTCCACGCTTGTTTTCCCTTGTTGCACGGATGTCTGTATCGTTTAGCTTTGTTTTTCTTTGTAATCTAGATTTTTTTTCAGTTAGTCTGAAACCTCTGTTTCATTGCTCACTTTCGGATTGATTTATATAATAAAATATTTGAGAATTAAGAGCTGGCCTCAACCCTTAGTAAATCAAGCCAGAGAAATTCCATGCTCAGGCGGTTTGGTTAGACTACTGTTTTGAATTTCTATTCGAAAATTCGAAATGCAAAATTTTATATTATGCAGAAGAAGGATAGTGTTGTAAGATGGGATTTTTTTTGTTTACATTAAAGTCAGTAAAAATGCGACAAAAAATGAAAACGAAGAACTGTGTTTCCTTTCATGTGACAAGGCTTCGCCTCGGTTATTTTGACTGGACAAAATACTTTATTTAGTCCATATCTAACAAAAATTTTCACACGTGCTATCTTTCTTGTATCTGACTTCTGACAAACTTGTACTATTAAGAAATATTTTAGAAATTTTGGTTTTGGCTTTCGTGTTCACGTGACTCTGTGATACTTAGAGTTTTACGACGTGTCGTTTTGGTTGCAGACAGCTCTAGAGAGAGAGAGAAGACAAATGATCCTCTGCATCGAGTGCTGACTGCCTACAGAAACAGAGTTGTTGTCTTAGTGTCCGAATGGAGGAGCGGGACAAGTGCAGTTCTCCTGCACATGCAGTTCTCCCGCACTGCATTTACCATTCACTCTTTTCTGTTTGTAAAAGCAGTTCAAGCGGGAGATCTGCATGCAGTTCAATATTTTTTGTCTTTTTGTGGAAAAAGCAGGAGATCTGCATGCAGATCTCACCCGCCAACATTTGGTAGTGTTGATCTGCTTTTTTTTTTGTTTAGTCAATAAATAACTTTGTTACAACACATAACTTTAAAAATATATTTATCTAATTTTATGAATATAATATTTTTATTTTATTTACAACTTTAACAATACAAAATTATTATTCTCTACTTATTATTTTTTGTCATATAATTTTTAATTTTTTAAATAAGAAAATAAAAGAAGTATAAGCATCTTATAAAACATTTACAGGTATTTCGGGCGATACTATAACATCTAAGATATTTGTTTAGATATCTAGGTGTCATTTTTATTGTTTTAATATATGATATATAGTTTTTAAATGATTTTGTCATTCATAAGTTATAATAAATTATTTGATCGGTTTGATCTGGTTCTCTCCTGCATGATCCGCTTGATCTGCACTTGTCCTGCTTGATCTGCACTTATCCTGCTTGATCTGCATGATCTGCTTGATTTGTCCCGCTTGAACTGTTTTTACCATTCGAAGCCTTACAACACAACACACGAAATCATGAAGACGAACGATGCCTCCTTTAACGGCGTTACAAGTGTGTCCCTAAGAGCACTCCATCAATGAATTTATAGAAGGTTCACACAGATTCCAAAAAAAAAAAAATATTAAAATAATACACGGTGATGAATTTGTCTCTTTCCAGTTTTCTCCAGTCTATCTGCGTCTCGCAAATTCATCACTATTTCGCGGGCTCCACAATACGTGGCGGTCCACGATTGATTTGATTTTTTATTTTTATTTTTAAACCAAACAAAAAAATTAATAATAAAAAATTATAAACTTGAACCCCTTGACGGCGATGCTCTAACGTCTATATCATGAACCCTCCCATAGCTAATCTGACTTTCGCGCCTCTTTTTTTGACTATTTGTTTTGTTATATCCCCCTCTCTATCTTTTGCAGGGCTACTCTCATAGTTTTACGTTTTACTTACCATCAACTCTTTACAATGCGCCAAGTCACGTGTAATAGCAAGTAAAAAAAGAGAAAAGCATGAAATCACGACTCAAGATTTTGTTAGGGTTTAGATCCACGTGGAAGCCCAACTAATCTTTTAGGAGAACAATGCAGACAACTAACTCAATCTCAAGTTTTCTATTGAAAAAATAACATCAAAAGTTTCCCACAATAGCTAGCTAGCTAGGTATTTCATTCAAACCACATAGACTATTACTAGTCCAACAAGGAGGGACCTTTAATTACTTTGCGTCGTACCACCAACACATTTATCTATTACAGTGATGTATAAAAATTTCTATCGCGTACTTCTTAAGCATTGTCCCTGCAAAGTCTAATTCAAAGTCTCATTTGCGTTCTTTCGGATCATAAACAAAGCCATTCTCGTTGCTCTCAACGAGAAGCTTTCCTTTCGGCTCCGGATCAGGTCAAGGCTCCCAAGTTTGAGTGTTCTGGTCAAAAATGTTACTCCAATTTTTGAATTCATATACCGTGCAACCTACTCTTCACATCGAGGATGCACACAACAACATTCTCTCGAGCTACAACCATGTTAGGAGTTTTACGCCATAACCAAATCTCCTTTTCATGGACCAACATGTGAAACAGCGAGAATAGGAAGATGGTACTCTTGCCAACCTTATATTTCGTAAAGGTCTTTTCAAACTCACTAATGTTGGAAAACAAGAATCTCCAGTCCCTTTTTCACTTATCATTATAATTTAAAATTCTTGTCTGCTAAGACAGTATATATGCAAAGTTAGTTTATTAAGCACCAATCAGAGGCTAAGTTCTTCTCGAAAACAAAAGAGAACTTTACATAATTGCAAGTAACAAAAATCCTTAAGAAAGACTCCAACGATGAACACAAGTTTTTGCTTCTTTCCGTTTGCAGCTTCACCTGGTGACTCTAAAAGCCTAAATAAAACAGGAAAAAGAAAAGAGTCAAAGAGGGTTCATGTCAATATACAAACAATGTGATTAATCAAACCACAAACACAAGGGGGATAAACATTTCATTACCCTGACTTGTTCCGGTAGATTTTTGGCGCGCTCATTGGTTTTGAAATGATCACGAACAGGCTGAGTCATATTAATACAGGTAGTGATAAGAACCATATCATTCATATAGATAATAAAAACTAATGATTCAAAACATCAAAACAAAGATTGAAAGTTGCTTCTGCTTTTGTTTGTTGAGAATATCATCATCATCATTCACAGAGGGAAGGGTACTTACTTGCAACATTATATTCAACGCTTTTATCAAAGCTTTCTTCAAATCTTTTTTTTTTTTTTTGTTAAAACTTTCTTCAAATCTTCCTCACTCAACTCGCCACTCTCGTACTCCGCAGCAATATCTTCAAAGCTTGTGAAGGTCCTGACAGTTTGGAAAATTTTCAAAGGATCAGTCTGAGAATGATTAATCAAAAAATCTATATAATGCACCGAGATTTAGTTTCCATCAACTCACTTGTTACCGCCATTCTGTTCAACCACGAACTCGTTGAATCGTAGTAGAACTAGGTACTTGATGTATTCAAGACATGGATTGCCTACAACAGTTTTTAGTGGGCAATGAGCTTGGCTGATCTTCTCATTAACAGCATCCTAAAAGACAAGATCACCACAAGTCAGATACTTTCAAAAAAAAAAAAAAATCTTTATCTGTTTCTGTAAGTTCAGTTTACCTCCTCATCTTCCATAAATATGGCAGATGATGGATTGCTTTTGGACATCTTCTCTTGTCCTTCAAGAAGACCATGAAGCATATCTGCAAAACCATCAACAACAACCAATTAAAACATGAGATGACGAACACGGTGAAGGAAGAACAGAATTGCAGAAAAACATACGGTGAGACAAGATGATGGGTTTGTTTTTCCTCTTAATGTCATCACAGTATTCTCTTGCTAGCATGTTTACTTTCCGTTGATCCATCCCTAGCTGGCAGATATCCGCCTACACAAGTCAAATAATAAGTACCAATATCAATCATAGAAATGTGTACCAAGAATGCATGTAAAAAAAAGACATACCCCAAGAAAGAAAATATCCGCACACTGCATACAAGGGTAAAGGATTTGCGCTGCACTTAGAACCTCTGTCTCACTACGCCCCATGATCTGCCCACACCTATAAGGAAAAGGAAACATATTTCATTTAGAACCATTGTCATTACTAGGCCTGCGGTTCAGGTAGTTCTCACCAAATTGAACCGGACAAAAGCTCAGTTTGGTATTTGGATAGTTCGGGCTTTGAAATTTTTACTTAAACTAACCCAAGTTTTTGGTTTTAAATATATTCAAGTTAAATTGGATAATTTCGACTATTTCAGTTTGAAATTTTGGTTATTTGGTTAGTTTAGGTCGAAATTTGGTTAACAAATTTTTTTCTTTTTTGAAAAATCAAACTAACCGATTAACAAACCAAACTGAAAGCTGAGTTTTTTTTATAAGCCTTGGTTCGGCGAGTTCGGTTAAAAAC
>NC_027750.1:51601507-51623571 GCF_000695525.1 Brassica oleracea var. oleracea | reverse complement strand
GGGGGGGGGGGAATCGATTGCCTCAAGATTCGACGTACGTTGTTTCTGCGAGCAATATCCATCACAAGCGGCCAGTACTTATTTCCCCTACTACTGATTTCTTCTGAAGCCCAAAGAAACTCTACTTTTTCGGGGTTCATCCCACCAGCTTGCCAAATCTCCTTGAAGTATTCACCAATAACTTTGATTTTCTCCAAGTCACCTCCCAACTTGTTGTTCAACTGAGCAAACCAATCTGCAATCCAAATTTTCACTTGGCAACCAGATGACGTCAGCTTGTTCACATTTGTGACCTTCATACTCCCTATTAACACCAAAAAACTGAAACAAGTTACAACAACGTTCTTATAAAAATACACACTCGTTTTGTCCTAATGAACAATCTTACCTGGGCGATGTGCATCCTTCCTGATGGTTCAAAACCATCGTAGCAGATTGGAGTAGGCTTCTTGGCTAACATATTCTTTAGCTCATCCTCTTGTATGCATTCCTCGCCAATACTCCTCGCAATATTGTATTTTCTCTCTGCCTCTTCGCTCATCCTGAATTAATAGTAATGCTAATCAGCTAAAAAAAGATCCAAAATACAATATCCTAACTCACAAACCTATTGGATAACAAAATTTGGAGAAGTTGAACTAAAAGATTACTACAAGATCCACTACAAGATTACTTTACTCACTGTAAACCGGCAGCTGAGGAAGGTGCGTTGACGGAAAGAGCCTCCATCTCCTTGTATAGCTCCGTTGCAACAACTCTGACAGAGCAAGACAAAAATCAAGGGATTACACCAATTTTTGGTTTTGAAAATTGTTATAGGTAAGAGAGGTTTCTGACATATTGACGTTTGAGTAAAAGCTTCTTTTTACCTGTTGGTTTTCTGATCCTACAAAAAGACGTGACAAACCAAAAAGAAGAGAGAAAATTTATAAGCTGCGTATGAATGTCCAAGCAATAGTGCCATGGTGAGACATGAAACATGACTACATGAGTTCGAACTGAAAAGATAGATTTCTTACCTGTTTGAGCAGATTCTTGGCACGATTGTTAGTTTTGAAATGATCATGGACAGGCTGCAATATGCGTAAAACACAGATTAAAGTTGTCCCAAAAAAAAAAAACTATACAAAAGAAACGTTTGCTAATACTATAACGGTATTGTTGTTATAGAAAGAAATACTCACTTGCAGTATATTATTCAATGCTTTCGACAGAGCGTTCTTCAGATCCATAGGGTGCAACTTGTCGCTCTCATAGTCAGCAGCAATGTTTTCAAAGTTATCGAAGGTCCTGACATATTACATAATTTCATTTTTGCAACGTACTGCTAGACAAACCGACAAAAAGAGACATAAACAGAACAAAGAAACTCAAAAGGTCTAGCAAAAATAGTAAAAACTCACTTGTTACCACCGTGTTTTTCATCTCGTTCGACAGTGAACTCATTGAACCATGGTAGAATGATGTATTTGACGTATTCCAGGCATGGGTTACCTTCCACAATCTTCGGAGGGCAGTAAGCTTTCTTTTTTATCTTCCTATTAACTTCACCCTAGAAGTGACGGTCATTAAACACCATTCAATAGCTATAAATTCCTCTCTAATTTTTAAAACTTAGTGTCGAACTAGCTACTTTACCTCATCATCGTCCATGAAGATGGCAGATGAAGGATCATTCTTAGACATCTTTGTCGGAAGCATATCTGCAATACATCACAACTAGAGATGGTAAGAACACTTGAAAAGATAACACATGAGAACAGAACAGATAGGAGAAATTTTACGGTGAGACAAGATGACAGGTTTGTTCCCCCTCTCAGTCTCATCACAGTAGTCTCGTGCTAGCAGATTCACTGTTTGCTGATCCATCCCAAGCTGGCAAATATCTGCCTGCATAAGGTTAATTAAAAACACGTTTCAACAACAAAAGTCAAAAGTTCGATGCACATGATATGCATAGATCAGAGCGCCACTAAAAACTGGTTGCCAAGGATCCAAAGACAGTTAAATGCTAGAGCCTTGTACAAAATATATATAGAAAGTACCTCTAGGAACAAAGGGTCGGCACATTGCATACATACATACAGAACGTGAGCTGCACTGAGCTCATCTGTCTCACTATGACCCATAATAGGCATACACCTGATAGGAACAGAAACAAACTCATGAAGTTCCATCATCACCAATTCAGATAATAACAGCGTTAATGAAAACGTGTGTATACCGTTTTATTTTGGCGAGACTGTTTCTGCAGGCAATGTCCATCACAAGAGGCCAGTACTCATCTCCCCTAGCGTTAATGAAGTATTGTGTGAATCTAGATATACTTCTGTGTCTTCCTGCTTATTAACTACGTTGGAATGTCAATAGCTTTCACATGAAAGAAGTTGAAAGGCAAGAAAAAAGGGTTTATACTATCAAGCTGACCCAAAACACATATGGTATGAGACAGCTAACTAAGATTTGACTCCTACCATAGATTTTCAAAATTAAAAATGTTTCGATCAATAATCTTTTTTTCTTAAAACAAAAGCTTCTGGATTTTTTTGATCTAGGCAAACATGAATAACTCAGTTGGAGGTTAAATAAATATAGATATTCCAAAAGTAAATAGTTCAAAAGAGTGTTGAATACATAAAAACACCAGCATGAAACAAAACACAAAACTGATGATAGAACATAACAAGGCAGATTACTCTTCTTCATTCTTGTTCTTTGGTAAGAGCAACCTCAAGACACATGTGGCCTGGTTTGCCATCCATGGTTTTCCTTACTATGGCACGGTGATCACCAGCCAAAGGCGTTGAAGGATCAGAGCAACACTTGTAACTAATGTAGAAGATTGCGTTATCAGCTTTGAGCTTCTCACTAGGCTCTGTTGTGTAATCTTCAAAAGTTTCCACAACAACGTTCTTGAGCTCCAAGGGTAGGTAAGCATCCAAACACTGCAATTACAATCATAAGAGGGGGAAGATAACAAGTTTCAAGTTTTGTTGCTTTGGGAGAGAGAGGACAAGAAAATTGCAAAAAAAAAGAAAGAAAAGTACATACACGATCTGCTTTGGAGAAGAAGGCGACTTCCATGAGAAGTTGAAGCCAGTCATTGTCATGCAGCTCTGATTCTGGCACCTGCGAAGGAAATGAATGATACCAACCTAGGTTACTAACTGAAACATATACAAGTAAAAAAAAAACTCCATGAATAGATCATCTGATGTTATTACCACGTAATACTTTTTACTGTCACGTTCCCTGGCTTCATCAGAAAACCATTTGGGCATTGGAACTTTGTAGAACTCATTTATTCCAGGTGTGTCCTCGTCCCATACATCATCAATAGGCTGGTTATCTGATGTCAGAAAACAGTTAGTCCTCTAAATACACTTTTTTTAAAAAGAGCTATCCATAAACTTGTGTGTTTGAAAAGCGCAGGGCCAAGGTCACCTTTGAAAACAGTTAAGAGTCCTGATTGAATAAGAAGAAATCTTACATATTTGTTTGATTGTGGACGCTAAGGTCAACCAGGTAATCCTAGCCCCCAACGAAATGCGGCGTCCTGCATCGCCAAACTGAGTCTGAAAAGAGCAGACAGAGCCAGTGGCCGGATCGGTTGCCTCCAAAGTTATGTAGAGGCTGAAGAACGAAGTGTCCTTGGTACTATGTTTCTCCAAGCGTTTAAACTTTAAGTTTGTTCCCTGTCAAAACGGGAAAACAAACAAAACCGAAAAATTCAGACAAAAAGAGAATAAGTGATGATTAATGATATCAGTTAGTTAGTTAGTTTTACCTTCTGAAGATTGTAGCATTGGAGTCCAATCCTACCATAGAGACCGATACCATAGTTTTTACTCCAAGTACACGGAACTAATAATGTAGGCGGATCGTCATTGTAATACAGATCAAAACCCTAACAAAAAAAAAATTAAATTTATTCTGTGAGACTCGTACAGATCATCCAAAAGTAAAACGACCATGAATTCAAAACCATATCATAAGGAATAGTACTTACATAGGCCAGACCACGATTTGTCAAGCCGATCGAGCGGGGTACCCGTACCGGTCCCCGTAGCCGTTCTCCTGTAGTTTCACACGTTCGGGCGCGCTTAGCCATTGGGGATGTTGGTAAATTCCCCAGCTCACTTGATTCTTTGTTAGCCATACCTTTCCAAACCTACACAAGCCCTTTGAAATCTCTCAAAAAAATCGTGTGCAGTACGAGACAACCGATAACGGTATCTTTATCTCTTATATATCAGTTGGGCTAAGCTGGGTCGAATTTTTACTTAAAATTGGGCATTGGTCACCATTATCTAGTCATGTCTATTGGGCCTTTTCATCAAATAAAATACCCAATGATTCTTCATACGGGTTTGATGCGACGTGCCTAGGAGGTGGGCGTTCATATATTTGTTCGGGTTCGGATAGGAAAATATCCGATTTTTGGGTATTACGGTATAGGAGTACAGAATCCATTCGGGTATTTTTATACTTCGGGTTGGGTTCGAGTATTTTTAGTCCAGGTTCGGTTATTCTAGGTCGGGTTTTCGGATATTTACATTTAAATTTTTCATTTTTCACATTTTTTGTATTCAAAATTTGAAAACAATAGTGTATTTTATTTTTAAAATGTTATCTTCAAATCTATTAATCATTCACTATATTAAAAAAAAATCAGTTAAGTGAAAGCTATATTTTTGAATACAAAAAACTTGAAAAATGAAAAATTTAGTTTTTTGTCTTTAAACTCACACGTTAAAAGTTAGAGTGGTCAATATATTTAATACCTTTAAAGAATTTTTATATATAATTTATTATATAATTAAATTCGAATTTTTTGTTAATAATATTAGATTTTGTATTATATTAGATAATTTATTTTAAATTAATATTAAATTATCAAAAATAATGATTTTTTTTTTTGAAAGAAGAAGTCAAAATTATATTTTAAAAGATGTATTCAAAAATATAGCTTTCACTTAAACATTCAATATATTAAAAAAAAAATTCACTTAACTGATTTTATTTTGTACTTTGCATTTATAACAGCAGAATGTGGGTTTATCTGATGGTAGATCCAAATGCAGTTAGGCGTAGATCCTTATAAGGCTGGTAGTATTTTTGGTTGTCGGATCGTCTATGTAATATTTCTCAACGATAGACAACCTCAACCTCACTAATGTTGGAAACAAGAATCTCCAGTCCATTTTCACTTATCATTGTAATTAAAATTCTTGTCTGCTGAAACAGTATATATGAACACTTGGTTTCTTAAGCACTAATCTCTGAAGTTTAGCTCTTCTAAAAGCAAAAGATAACTCAATAGAATTGCAAGTAGCTCAAATCCTTAAGGCTCCAACGATGAACACAAGTTTTTCCTTCTTTGCGTTTGCGGCTTCATCTGGTGACTCCAAAAAGCTAAATAAAACAAGGTAAAAAACGACAAACCAAAAGAGTCAAACAGGACTCATGTCAATATACAAGCAATGTGGTTAGTAAAACCATAAACACAAAGGGGAAAACAATTTATTACCTTGACCTGTTTCAGTAGATTTTTGGCGCGCTCGTTGGTTTTGAAATGATGGCGAACAGGCTGAGATATATACAGGTATTGATAAGAAGCATATCATTCACATACGTAATAAAAACTAATGACTCAAAACATCAGAAGAAAGATTGAATGTTGCTCTTGCTCATGTTTGTTGAGAAATATCATATCATCATCATTCACAGAGGGAAGTACTTACTTGCAGCATTATATTCAATGCCTTTATCAAAGCTTTCTTCAGATCTTCACGACTCAACTCGCCGCTCTCGTAGTCAGCAGCAATATCTTCAAAGCTTGTGAAGGTCCTGACACAGTTTGGAAAATTTTCAAAGATCAGTCTGAGATAAAATCCTATGTAATGCAACCAAGATTTATTTCCATCAACTCACTTGTTACCGCCATTCTTTTCATTTTCAACCACGAACTCATTGAATCGTGGTAGAACTAAGTACTTGACGTATTCAAGACACGGATTTCCTGCAACAGTTCTCTCTGGGCAATGAGCTTCGCTGATCTTCTTGTTAACAGCATCCTAGAAGAAGACACAAGTCAGATACCTTCAAAAAAAAAAAATCTTCTCTGTTTTTTTTTGTAAGTTCAGTTCACCTCCTCATCTTCCATAAATATGGCAGATGATGGATCACTTTTGGACATCTTTTCTTGTCCTTGTCGAAGACCAGGAAGCATATCTGCAAAAGCAATAAACAACAGTTAGAACATGAGATGAGAAACACGGTGGTGAAGGAAGAAACAGAATATGCAAAGAAACATACGGTGAGACAAGATGATGGGTTTATTTTTTCTCTTAATGTCATCACAGTACTCTCTTGCAAGCATGTTTACTTTCCTCTGATCCATCCCTAGCTGGCAGATATCAGCCTACACATGTCAAACAACAACAAGGTATCAATAGAAGCGTGATATGAACCAAAAATGCATTATAAGAAAGAAAAAAACGAAGTTATACCTCAAGTAAGAAAATATCCGCACACTGCATACAAGGGTAGAGGATTTGCGCTGCACTTAGGACCTCTGTCTCACTACGTCCCATGATCTGCCCACACCTATAAGGAAAAAAGGAAGCATGTTTCTTTCAGAGTACCATAGTCACTGCATAACTACATGAACCAGAGGGGGTGAATTGATTGATTACCTCAAGATTCGACGTAGGTTGTTTCTACGTGCAATATCCATCACAAGAGGCCAATACGTATTGCCCCTTGTACTGATTTCATCTGAAGCCCAAAGAAACTCTACTTTCTCAGGATTCATCCCACCAGCTTCCCAAATCTCCTTGAAGTATTCACCAACAACTTTGATTTTCTCCAAGTCACCTCCCAACTTGTTGTTCAGCTGAGCAAACCAATCTGCGATCCAGATTTTCACTTTGCAATCAGCTGACGTCAGTTTGTTCACATTTGTGACCTTCATCACTCCCTGAAACAAGTTACAACAACGTTCTTATAGAAGTAGACATCGTTTGTCCTAATGAACAATCTTTTTTCATCAGTCATGATTGGCCACTCAGAATCTCTAAAGCATAAACAGAATGATCATCCTACCTGGGCGATGTGCATCCTTCCCGATGGTTCAAAACCATCGTAGCAGATTGGAGTAGGCTTCTTGGCTAACAAATTCTTTAGCTCATCCTCTTGTATGCATTCCTCGCCAATACTCCTTACAATATTGTATTTTTTCTCTACCTCTTCGCTCATCCTGAATAAATAGTAATGCTAATCAGCTAAAAAAAGATCCCAAAATACAATATTCACAACTCACAAACCTATTTAATACTCGCAAAAAGTGGATAAGTTGAACTAAAATTTATGCTTGTCTATCTTAAATCACCAGAGGAAATTGTTAACTAGAGCAATAACGTGTATCTCCAAAATCAGAGCCACAGAAGAAAAATAGTTAAATGAGAAAACAGACATATAACATTCCTAAGTTGGTCATTTTCTCGGATGCTAAGCTATAAACAATGAGAGACTGAATAGAAGAAAGCACTACAAGATTACTCACTGTAATCCGGAAGCTGAGGAAGGTGCGTTGACGGAAAGAGCCTCCATCTCCTTGGATAGAGCCGTTGGAACAACTCTGGCAGAGCAAGACAAAAATCCAGGGATTACACCATTTTTTTTGGGTTAAAAAGTGTTACAGGTAAGAGAGAGGTTTCTGACATATTGACATTTTTAAGTAAAGCTTCTTGCTCTTGTATTTTCATTTTACCTGTTGCTTTTATGATCCTACAATAAGACATGACAAACCAAAAAGAAGAGAGAAATTCAGAAGCTGCGTATGACTGTCCAAGAAATAGCGTGCCATAAGTAATTGGTGAGACATGAAACATGACTTCAAACTGGAAATAATAGATTTCTTACCTGTTTGAGCAGATTATTGACCTCTTTTAGCAGATTCTTGGCACGATTGTTAGTTTTGAAATGATCACGGATAGGCTGCAATATGCGTAAAACACACAGATTAAAGTTGTCCAAGAAAAAAAATACATATAAGGAGGTCTCTTTCTATGTTCCACGATGATTCATACAAAAGAAATGTTTGATACTATATAACCGTGTTGTTGTTACGGAAGGAAATACTCACTTGCAGTATCTTATTCAATGCTTTCGACAGAGCCTTCTTCAGATCCGTAGGGTGCAACTGGTCTCTCTCATAGTCAGCGGCAATGTCTTCAAAGTTACTGAAGGTCCTGACATTTTATAAAATTTCATTTAGCAACTTACTTGTAGATAAACTGACCAAAGGGAACAGAACAATAAACTCAAAAGGTCTAGAAAAATAGTAAAAACTCACTTGTTACCGCCGAACTTTTCATCTCTTTCAACTGTGAACTCACTGAACCATGGTAGAATGATGTATTTGACGTATTCCAAGCATGGGTTACCTTCCACAATCTTCGGAAGGCAGAAAGCTTTCTTTCTTATCTTCCTATTAACTTCAGCCTAGAAGTTACGGTCATTAAAACACCATTCAATAACTATAAACTCCTCTCTGAATTTTTAAACTTAGTGTCGAACTAGCTACTTTACCTCGTCATCTTCCATGAAGATGACAGATGAAGGATCACTCGTAGACATCTTTGTCTGCCCTTGTAGAAGACCAGGAAGCATATCTGAAATACATCAATAATTGAGATGATAAGAAACATTTGAAAAAATACACATGAGAACAGAACAGATATGAGAAATTTACGGTGAGACAGGATGACAGGTTTGTTCCCCCTCTCAGTCTCATCACAGTAGTCTCTTGCTAGCAAATTCACTGTTTGCTGATCCATCCCAAGCTGGCAAATATCTGCCTGCATAAGGTTAATTAAAAACACGTTTCAACAACAAAAGTCAAAAGTTCGATGCACATGATATTCATAGATCAGAGCGCCACTAAAAACTGGTTGCCAAGGATCCGAAGACAGTTAAATGCTAGAGCCTTGTACAAAATATATATAGAAAGTACCTCTAGGAACAAAGGGTCGGCACATTGCATACATACATACAGAACGTGAGCTGCACTGAGCTCATCTGTCTCACTATGACCCATAATAGGCATACACCTGATAGGAACAGAAACAAACACATGAAGGTCCATCATCATTCATCGCCAATTCAGATAAAACGAAAACGTGTGTGTGTATACCGTTTTATTTTGGCGAGACTGTTTCTGCAGGCAATGTCCATCACAAGAGGCCAGTACTCATCTCCCCTAGCGTTAATCTCATCGGAAGACCATAGAAACTCCACATTCCCACCGTTCATCCCAGCAGCTTGAAATATCTCCTTGTAATATTCTCCAACAATCCTTATTTTCTTCAAATCTCCTCCCAACTTGTTGTTCATAAACCCAAACCAATCAGCGATCCAAATTTTGACTCGGCAGCCAGCAGATGTCAGTTTGTTCACGTTCATGATCTTCATCAGTCCCTGCCGAAGGATATAAATACTCTTAGATTTAAACGCGCTAGCAGAAGCAAAACAATATGAACTAGTTATAACTCACCTGAGCGATATGCATCCTTCCTGATGGTTCAAAACCGTCATAGCAGACCGGAGCAGCCTTCTTAGCCAGAAGGTCTCTCAGCTCATCATCGTTTATGCATTGCTCGCCGACGCTTTTAATCATATTGTATCTTCTTTCGACCTCCTCGCTTATCCTGAATCAATAGAGCGCTAATCCGATAAGCTAAGTGCTAATAACAACTGTTAGATTCTTGTGGTTTAAACTAAAGAATGTGGCTTAATCTGAACACACTGGATCCTGTGAAAGATCATAGGAAAAAAAAAGGAAAGTAAACTTACTGTAACTTGGAGGCCAAGGAAGAAGCCTGAGTTGGTGGTGCATTATCTGAAGGAGCCGCCATCTCTGACGATGAAGCTGTTTCTGAAAATCAGATCACAAAAAATTGAGTCAAATATTGCTTTAGCCTCAAACACACACACTCTTTTGAACTCTATGCAGAGAGGAGTCAGAGAGAGAGAGAAGTAACAGCTTATTCACTAATCTATCCAATGCGATCTTATCTCTATTATCTCAATATATATATATATATTGTTTACAAGCTCTATCGCCACCAACGGAACATCATCTACGCAAAGTTCGTAGCGTTATCTAATAATAACAGAGAAACGAATTCTGAGAAAATAAAATAAAAGAGAGAAGTTGATTGTATGGCAAGAAAGACAAAAGAGCTATACCTATGAACCCCTCTGCGTTTGATTATCCTAGGTTTTTGTGTTCAGCTCTGAAATAAGAAACAGAGAAAATAACCCTTCGTTACGGATTTGAAAGAATAAAAACAAACCGAAAACCCGGTTTACTAGTTTTTTTCTTTGTGGTTTTTGACATTTTTTGTTTAGTCACGGTTTAATCGGACCGAACATTTTTTTTTGCATAGTCATGGTTCAGTTAGAAAATAATTCTCAAATACGGTTAGAAACGGAAGAGCTGCGCGTTGCCATCTGTATGATGGACTTGTCTCTAAAGTAGTCTCCCCATGTTTCATATATGTAACTTCTTTTGTTTTGTACCTACACGGAGCAGGGACGGTTATACCGCATCTCAACTTCAGCATCTCATGTGCAGTCTTGGCACCACTCTTCAAGTTTGAAGAAGGTTTGGCTACATCTTGGTTGGTCCGTTTTGCTGAATACTAAGTAAATTGGTCAAGAAAGTGTTTACTTGTCATTGTTTCCTGTCTAAAAAAACCAGATATGAAAGACATGGAGATCCTTCAAACACTAGACCAACCAAATGACGATTAACAAACTCTCATCGATATGGGCCTTGATGCCGTCACTGTCACCAACATAATACATTGATATACAATGTTTCTTTCTTAACTTTTTGCTCTCCTCTCCTTAATTATACGTTTAGCTTGTAAGCTACTTGATGATCTTGGCTTGCATCAGAAAACTTTGTCGCAGAAGTGATATATACCAGTGATTGCAGGCAATACCAAGCACTAGTAGCACCTGAGGAAGGAACAAGTGGATCATTACAAGATTTCATGAGGTCTAAACTCAAAAAGAAGCGAATGACCTTACTGAAGATAGACTCTAGAACAGTACAACCTTGTTCATAATATATTTGATTTTACATTGGTTTTCATTTTCCTAAGACTTCTGAAGTTGCAAACATATTAACCGAAACTTTGATTGAACTATTGAACCCGAATTCTCTTGACACCATTCCACGAATTTTGTTAGTTTGCTTTAATTTTTTTTCTTGCGGTTGTTTGAAAGTATATAAAAAGTTTCCTTCCTTCATATACTATTTTTCTTAAACCATTCTTTGTTTTATCTTACAATCATCCAAAACTAGATGCACAACATCATTCCTTTCTTTGTCTTTGTAGTTCTTGGATGTAAGCAAAACATTTTTGGGTATAATAACTGAATATGTTTACTTTAGTATTTGATTGTGATGCAAAGAATCGAGAATCAACTGCCAATCAAACTTTGGAAAATCAAATATTACAAGAAAAGGAGCGATCTTGAGAAGACAAGCAAGAAAATATAACAAAATTTAGAAATATATTAATCAGCTGACAATTTTTTTTAGATATATGTATACCATTTTTTTTTTTGCAGTAACTTAATTAGAGAAAGTTCTACAAAATTTGTTAGTTTCCCTATGCTAATGCTTTTGCTTTTCTTATTGTTTCCAATCTGCTTCCCACATGCATCATCGTAATGTATATTTAACACACATAAAACATACACATATATATGTACTAAAATGACGCTTCAATGGCGCTCTGCTGGCGATGTTCAGTAAATAGATGATACCAAAAGGATCTCTTTGTAAATACTTATAAGTCTCAGTAGCCCTACATTGTAGCTTTGTATAAATACGTTTTACATGCTTAATAATATACTTATTCAGCCAATCGTATATGGTATCAGAGCCTTGATAGACCTAATCAAGCGCCGCCTTTTTTCTTTTCAAAATTTTCTCTGATCATGTCTGAAACCACAAACTCACCGGCCACAACCACTGAAACAATCGCTGTATCAGCCACTTAATCGATTCTCAATGTCAATATGACAAACGTAACCAAACTCACCGGTTCCAACTTTCTGATGTGGAGCAGACAGGTTCATGCTCTGCTTGATGGTTACGACTTGGCCGGCTACATTGTAGGCTCCATCGCCGTGCCCTCCGCAACGATTACATCTGATGACGATATCACAACCAACCCGGCTTACACTCTCTGGAAAAGACAGGATCGCCTGATTTACAGTTCCTTACTCGGTGCAATCACACCCACGATTCAACCCATCATGTCCACTGCGTCAACTGCATCAGAGATCTGGCAAACCCTCACCATGACTTATGCGAAACCAAGTAGAGCTCATGTCAAGCAGATTCGTCAACAGATTCAAAACTGGAAGAAAGGCAGTAAGTCTATCAATGAGTACTTTCAAGGACTTACAACACGATTTGATGAACTTGCCTTGCTTGGAAAGGCACTTGATCATGAGGATCAAATTGAGTTTGTACTGGATGGTCTTCCTGAAGAATACAAGACCATTGCTGACCAGATTGATGGCCGTGAAACTCCTCCTTCGTTGCCTGAGATTCATGAAAAACTTCTTAATCAAGAAGCAAAACTTCAGACCATCACTACTCCAGTGACACCAGCCCCTGTTACAGCCAACTTCACTAATCACAGAGGCTCTTTCAATCAAAACCGTGGCAACCACAACAACAACAACTCGCGCCGTGGAGGCTACCGGGAACCAAACCTGGCAACAACAACAATTGGTCTCCTCACTACAGCAGAACAGCTCACGTGGTTATCATGGGAAGTGTCAAATTTGCAGTGTCTTCGGACACAGTACACCGGTGTCCTCAACTTCCTGGTGGTGGCTCCTCCAACTACACTCAAATGCCTTCGCAGAACAATCCCTCCTGGCAGCCTTGAGCAAACGCAGCACAAGCCACACTTTACAATCCAAACGCCTGGCTCTTGGACAGTGGTGCGGCGCACCATCTAACCTCCGATTTGAACAATCTTGCTTTACATCAGCCGTATACTGGTGGTGATGAAGTCGTCATTGCAGACAGTCCAGGTTTGAAAATCACACATATTGGTTCTGCTTCTCTTCCTGCAGCTTCCATATCACTTAAGCTTAAAGATATTCTATGTGTTCCAAGTGTAAACAAAAACTTGATTTCAGTTTACCGTCTTTGCAATGCTAATCAAGTTACTGTGGAATTCTTTCCTGCATCTTTTCAGGTGAAGGATCTCAGCACGAGGGTCCGGTTGCTTCAAGGTCGCACAAAGAATGATTTGTATGAGTGGCCAGTGTCCCTTTCCCAGCCTTTAGCGTCCCATGCTTCTTACCTAGATACCAAAACCAGTTTAGCTCAATGGCACCAGAGAATTGGCCACCCATCCTCTTCTATTTTAAAAGCTGTTGTTTCTCAATTTTCATTACCATGTTTCAAAAACTCTTCTTCTGTTTCTCCTTGCAATGATTGTTTGCTTAATAAAACTCAACAACTTCCTTTTCATCAAAGTACAATTGTCTCTTCTCACCCTCTTGAATACATTTTTACAGACGTCTGGCAGTCTCCTATTTTGTCAACTCAAAACTTTCGATATTATCTTGTCCTAGTTGACCACTTCACTAGGTACACTTGGTTATTCCCTCTCACTAAAAAGTCAGACGTCAAAGCCATTTTCGAAACCTTCAAACCCATTGCAGAAACAAAGTTCAACACAAAAATCTGCAATCTTTACTCTGATAATGGCGGAGAGTTCATTGCTCTGCACCAGTTTCTTGCAACCCACGGTATCTCTCACCTAACCACACCACCTCACACCCCACAACACCATGGCCTCTCCGAGCGTAAACACCGCCACGTTGTTGAAACTGGTCTCTCTCTTCTCTCAGCCGCTCATATGCCTCTCACATACTGGCCTTTTGCCTTTGCCACATATGTCTTTCTAATCAATCGTCTCCCCACGCTCATCCTCTCTAATATCTCACCTTTTCAAAAAACTTTTTCACTCACCACCAAACTACCAGAAGCTTCGTACATTTGGTTGTCTCTGTTACCCTTGGCTTCGTCCTTATGCGCCAAACAAACTCCAAGACCGATCTCTCCCATGTATATTTGTTGGATACTCTTTGTCTCAGAGTGCTTATCAGTGCCTTGAACCCCTTTCTGGTCGTATATACATCTCTCGTCATGTACGATTCAATGAATCAGAGAAACCATTCCCTACCCTGACTAAGCCAAGTACCAGTAGCAATTCTGATCATCATGTCCCCTCTGATTCCCCACCTATAACTGTTCTACCCTTCACACTGCCACTCGTACAATCTCCTCCAGCGACTGTGAACACCGAACCCACGAGCTGCGATTCAACACCCGTAGTGCCTTCGCCAACTGCAGTTGCAACACCAACACCAGCGACATCTTCTCAGTCTGAAACTGCACATGTCACTGCACTGCCTCCCTCTCTAGAACCACTTCCAGAGCCGACTGCCGCTCAGCCACAATCAATTGAACCTCGACATTCTATGACTACATGCTTAAAGAACAACATCATCAAACCAGTTGTTCGATACAACCTTACTGCCAATCTCCAAGCTGGTCCACACTGGATTCCTTCGACGTGGCAGCAGGCTATGAAACACAAGCACTGGCGTGATGCAATGTCAAGAGAATTTAACTCAAACTACAGAGAACTTGACTTGGGATTTGGTTGCTGCGTCTGAAAAGATGAATATTGTGGGTTGCCGTTGGGTGTTTACAATTAAGTATAACTCAGATGGTAGTATTGAGCGATATAAAGCTCGTATCGTCGCCAAATGATATCATCAGCAACAAGGAGTTGATTATGAGGACACTTTTAGCCCGATAATTAAGTCGACAACCATCAGAATTGTTCTGGGCTTGGCTGTCAACAACGACTGGCCTGTTAGACAAATAGAAGTCAATATTGCCTTTCTGTAGGGTCATCTAAAGAAGGAGGTCTTTATGTCACAGCCACCATGGTTCACGGATATGGATAGACCCGGTCATGTTTGTCGACTTCGCAAAGCCCTTTATGGCTTAAAACAAGCTCCTCGCGCTTGGTATTCTGAACTCAAAACCTATCTACTACAGTCTGGCTTCACCAACTCCTTGGCTGATACCTCTTTGTTTATCTACAAGAACCACTCGAAGTTTGTCTATGTTCTGGTGTATGTCGACGATATACTAGTTACTGGGAGTGATCAGACACTTTTCCAAGCCGTCATCACATCTCTCTCCAATCGATTCTCTATTAAAGACATGGGGAACCTTAGCTACTTTCTTGGCATAGAGACACCGAAAATCTCACGGACTCCACTTGAAGCAAAGGAAATATATTGTTGATCTTCTTGTGAAGGCAAACATGCTGAATACGAAATTGGTGTCCACTCCACTTGCGACTTATCCCAAGCTCACGCTTCAATCGGGTTCACCACTCTCAGACCCGCAAGAATATCGCAGGATCGTCGGAAGTCTCCAATATCTAGCACTGACTCGTCCGGATGTCTCTTATGCTGTTAATAAATTGTCCCAATTCATGCATTGCCCGACCACAAATCATTGGCAGGCTGTAAGACGAGTTCTACGCTACCTCTCTGGAACTCTGAATCATGGTATCTACCTACAGAAACAGAAACTCCCAACTCTCCACGCCTTTTCTGATGCAGACTGGACTGGATACTCTGATGATTATGTGTCAACAAATGCCTACATCATCTTCCTTGGCTCTCAGCCTATCTCCTGGACTACGAAGAAGCAAAAAGGGGTTGTGCGATCTTCAACAGGATCTGAGTACAGGGCAGTCGCTAACATTGCATCAGAAATCAGATGGATCGCTTCTCTCCTGCTCGAACTTGGCGTCCCGATTCCCACAGTTCCAACTGTGTACTGCGACAACATTGGAGCTACTTATCTTTGCGCCAATCCAGTGTTTCATACTCGAATGAAACATATAGCTATTGATTACCACTTCGTACGCGGCCAGATACAGAATGGATTCCTTCGGGTTACTCATGTCTCGACGAAAGATCAATTAGCAAATGGCCTCACCAAACCACTTGCTCGAGCACCTTTTCAGTTATCAAGGTCCAAGATTGGTGTTACTACAGCACCACCATCTTGAGGGGACATGTTAAGTAAATAGATGATACCAAAAGGATCTCTTTGTAAATACTTATAAGTCTCAGTAGCCCTACATTGTAGCTTTGTATAAATATGTTTTACATACTTAATAATATACTTATTCAGCCAATCGTATAGGCAAAGCTTACTTGGAGACTTCTGAAACATCCTGACTCCCTGCTTGGCCAGACTCTCTTGGGCAAGTATTACCACCATAATAACCTTCTCTCTTGCTCCTCGTCTAGCGCAATGTCACATGGTTGGGGGGGGGGATCTTAGCGGGTAGAGAAGTCTTGAAGATGGGCATGGGATGGGCAGTGGGGACTGGTAAGGACATCAATGTCTGGAACGAAAACTGGCTATCAACTGGTGAAATCTTGAGACCTATCGGCCCCCCAAACTTCAATGAGCAAAACCTCACAGTCCAAGACCTCCTACACCCGACAAATGGGGACTGGAATGTGACTGCTATACGAGCCCATCTACCTTAGTATGAGGATACGATCAGACTTCTACAACCTAGCACCTTTAACATGAATGATGCCTTGGTTTGGTTGCCGGTGAAGTCTGGTGAGTATACCACTAAATCTGGTTATGCTCTGACAAAATTGCAAAACACTTGTCATGGAACAGAGCTTGTGCAGTCCCACTATAATTGGAGATCATGCGTTTGGAATATTGAGACATCTCCCAAGCTCAGACTCTTTATGTGGAGGCTATCGAACAAGGCGCTCTCAGTGGTGACGCTTTGGCACGACGGGGCATTAATATCAATACGGAATGCAAACAGTGCGGTGAAAAGGAGACCGAGATTCATGCCTTCTTCCAATGCCCCTTATGCATTGATTATGCCAGCCCTCCACAAACCAGCTGCCGCTACTGCAACGATTCATCAAATTCTCGAGGGCAGCAAAAGGATAATCAACCTTCCCCCTTCAGGTATTTATCAACCCTTACATCCATGGATCTTATGGAACCTATGGACTCGCAGGAACCAACTCCTCTTTGAAAACAAAAAAATACTCTAAAGTGGAGGCTATCAATAAAGCGATTAAAGACACAAGAGAATGGAGCCAGGCACAAAACCTTTCCCCATCAAAAGTTCCACGCTGTTTTCATCCCCAACCGACTGATATCACCAACCCCTCGAGTCTGCTCTGTTTCACCGATGGAGCTTGGGATGCAAAGTCGAAGTATGGTGGCATGGGATGGATCTTCAAAGACTTGGAGGGATCGACCTTAGCGCAAGGTTCTGATGCAAGGAGCTTTGTCAGCTCGGCATTAATGGCTGAAGCACTAGCTTTGAAGTCAGCAATCTCGTCGGCAATTCACTTGGGCTTCCTCAACTTGAGGTGCCTTTCAGACTCTCGTAGTCTCATCTCCTTGTTCACTACGGATTCATCTGTTATCTATTTCCAAGGGACCTTCCACGTCATTCGCGCGTTGAGTAGTTCCCTTCTATCTATCTCTTTTGTTTTTACGCCTCGCTTGGCTAATGTATGTGCGGATGGCTTAGCCAAAACAGCTCTACTTTTGTTTGTAAGCTCTCCTCATGCAGTGGAGTAACTATGTCTTTTAAATTAAGTAATGAAAGTATGTTTGATCAAAAAATATATATATATGTACTAAAATATTTATGTGCAACGTAAACTCTTAAGAACATGAGTTTGTGTGTATATATGTATGGTTGTGTGTGTGTAAGGTATATGCAATTACTATTTATTCAAAATTTACAAGACAAACTCCTCTTTAGTAATACTATGATTAATTCTCAATGCTCCCTCCGTATTTGGATGATTGATGTTTAAATATTACTTAATAGGTAAATATGTTAAACTATGTAATTTTTCCGTGCTCATGCACGAATATAAATATTTCTAAAGTAAATATATTATAATAATTGATTGCTACTTACTTTTAATTTTAAATTAATTTACAATTTATATGCATCATTTATATTAATAATATTATATTACTTTAATTATACATATGATTATATATATGTTATACCTAATCGGGTTTGTTGTTTTTCAGTCGACTTAATTATCATTTGGGTAAATTGGATTGCATCTATGAATTCAACTGTAATATTTTTTATTTTATATATTAAAATTTTGATAAATTTCTTATTTGCATTTAGGTCGTTGTTTTCTTAGATATGTAAATATATTTTATGAAGATTATGTATAACTTAAGATATATTGTGCTTAGAATGAAATAAAAATAAGCAAACTAAAGTGTCTGATTCCAAATTACATAAATTAATATAACGAAATGATAATATTTTGAAATCTCATGCATATATAAAATTTTTTCAAAAAAACTAAATTGTAACAGTTGGTTAATGTTTTATTTTCATTTGAATATGTTTTGAGTTGTCATATGATTATATTTATAAAATAAATTACTATTCTTATAAAATTATTTATTCTTATCGTAGTTAAATCTATGATTTTAGATATAAGTTGGATTAGTCGAATCACTCATGTTGTGAGTATATTGAGTTATATATATTCTTTCAAATTCAAAATGAAGCATAATTATTATTTTATTATAATTAAGTCAAATGTGCATGTATTTCGTAATATTTATCAAATTATATGTTGATGTTTTTTAAAAAAATATTAGAAAATAAAGCGATGATCAATAAGAAGTTACATGCGTAAGTAGCTGATACATTTTTGAAAGCTCAAGAACACATATCAATATTTACAATAATTAAAATATTTTATAAATACTAAATAACTTTATGCCTTTGATTTATTGAATGGAAACTAAAATTTATTTTAAATAATCTTAAAAATGAGAATTCAGATTTGCTTTGATATTTTGATTATGGTTCTATTAAGTTCCACAAACATAAAAACATAAAATTAAAAAACAAATTTAATATTAAGAAAAAAGAACTTTAATAATGATAAAATATAATATATGTACCTCGTTAAACTATTTTGTAACTATTTGATGAAACAATGTTTTAAAAAAAAAATATTTTAGTTTTTTTTTAAATTTCTTTTAAAAATAAGTAGTAAACAAAATTGTGATGTTATTTAAAAATAATATTATATAAGTGATGTTAGGAGTTTTCAAGGCTCCTAATCAAATGTTATAGTATAAAAGATTGTCGAACCAATCCTAGGTGATTCTAAAGCAAAAAGAATGCAAGTTCATGCTTAAGCTAATTGCAATCCGGTTTTAAAGATGGTATGAACTAAGAATTAATAAGCTAATGCAATAAAGTAATGATCTTTCTTTCTCAATATTAAGCAAGAGGACTCATGGGGCTAGGCATTTGATCTTGGGTGATGTAGATCCAATCTAAGGGTGGCAAGCTATTAATCAAACACTTTCCTTATGCCTAGGCACCAAGCTAAACAAGCTCTATCTCTAGATGAATGTTCTTTTGGTAAAGCAACTCAAGCATCTAATCTCTTAGGTTGAATGTTACTAAAGCAAACATGGAGAACAAATCTAATAGCAATCTTAACTCCTTTAGCAACTAATCTCTTAGGTAAAGCAAGCTAAAAGCATTGAAGAGTTGGTTCAGGCATTTCATCATACACCTTGTGGGCAGGAAATGCCTAGAGATCTATTTTAGTATGATCAAGACTAAAATAACATTGAGAACCCTCAACAAGCATGAAAACAAATAAATCTAACACTAAACACCCTAGATCTTCTCTAATCACCCTTAATCACCCTAACCCATGAATCCAAGATTAGTCTACTCACTAATAGACATGAATAACCCCAAAACCATGGATGATTCAAGGTTAAACATGATTAGAGAGCAAGATAATCACACAAACACAAAAAATATAGATGGAAAATGATTCAAGATCCAAATTTTCTATAAAGAGGTTTATGTGTTCTTAGAGAGAAAAGAAGATAATTTCCAACTTTGGGATTACAAGGGTATTTATACAATCCCTAGAAAACCTAATGTTTTCCATTAAAAAGTCTAAAAAGCCCTTAAAAATTGTTGAAAATTGACTAAGGATAAGTCTCATCTCGGGTAGAAATCGACGAATACAACCCGCGCTAGCTTCCCCGCGTCAGCCCGTCGCCGCGCCTTCGGTTTATGCGCACGGGTGCAACTCCCCGCGTTGGCTCGTCGTCGTGCCTTCGGTTCATGCGCGCGGGTACAGCTCCCCGCATCGCTCACCCCGCGCTGGAGTTCTTCGTCGCTTTATCTCAATTCGGTGACACGGGTAGGTGAACCCGTGTTGGTTTAACCCGCGTCATGATCGCCCAATACCGAACCAACTTCATTTTCCATCTCTTCTTGAACCACAATGCTTCTAAACACCTCCAATCACTCCATAGGACACTCCAACACCTAATAAGGACAATGCATGCAATATGGACTCTAAAGATGCCTAATTCCTAATCTATATGATCAAAATGTACAAGATATGAAGGCTAAAAACATGTAAATATGCAAGATATCAACTCCCCCACACTAGTCTTTTACTTGTCCTCAAGTAAACTTTTCAAAACACAAGGAGGAGAGATACAAAGATGGGAGCTTAGCCAAAAGAAACACTCAATGCACTCAACTTAACATCCTAAAGAAACATAGCAAATAGCATGAACAAACTCTCTTATTATACTCTAGCTTCTCTAGGCCTATAAATACTCTTATGTCTCTACACAAGATGCAATGCTTTTCAACCAACATGCTCTCTCCACAAACCCTCACATTGATTCACACACACACAAGGTGAATTCTCACAGATGGGCACATGATCTCAATCATTTGGCTAAGTGATCAAATGGTCTAATATGGATGAACAGGATGGTTCAATGCAATCATTTTAAGGTGGCAATCACTCAAGAATCAAGGAGCTTGATCATTATGCAAAATTTATCTAAGACTAAGAGCAATTCATGCATACATGGATCCATCCTCATCATTCTACCTCATTCCTAAGTGATTACAAATTCTACACCCTTTTCATTCATCCCATAACCCAAAATGAAAAACACTCACATCACTCACCCAATGAACAACATTCTTTTCTTAAGACTCAACCACTAAGGACCTCTTATTCACTTTTCACATTTCTAATCTTTAACACTTTTTATTATCCCTTCCCCACTATCTTATTGAATCTTTCTTTTTCTTTTTTTTCTTTTTTTTTCATAGAGGGGGAAGATCTCAAACAATACAATCAAGAGCTTTCTTATCTTTCTATTCTAGGTCCCTAGGGCTTTTCTTTCTCATGACAATCTTTTGTTCATCAATCTCAACTTTATCACTTCCCAAACCCAAGATATAAACCTTTAAGGAACAAAGACCCCACTGATCATCCTAGAAGCTAGCTCAAATGATGACCCTATGCTAGCAAGAGATGAGAACAAATCCATGTCGCTCCTAATACTCTCAAGATTTTGCACATGAAAAACTATCAAAAGAAGCCTCACTCATGCAAATCAATGTAGGCTTCAAAGAATGGCTAGGGTTCAAGGGTAAGGAAGTGCCATTTGGGTTAACAAAGAGTGGTACAATGGGGAAAGATAACTCAAATGTGTATGAGACCCATGATCAAGTATGCAAATGCCATATGCAAGAGAGATTAAGTTCATTCAAGTCTAAGTTCAGGTTGGAGCTGGTTTCAAGACCAATGCCAATATCAAGCAAACAAACAAGTTTCAAGAAGAGTTTTCAAGGTTCAAAGCATGCAAGCCTTTCAAAAGATGCTTAAGCTGATATGTTTAACTAGAGTGTCAAATTCAAATTCAGTGCAAACAAGTGTTCTATACAAGGCAATATCAATCAGCTGCTCCATATGCAAGTGAATGCATCCAATATGCAAGTGAATGCATCCTATATGCTCTAGACTCAATC
>NC_027750.1:51601000-51601425 GCF_000695525.1 Brassica oleracea var. oleracea | reverse complement strand
CATGAGACTCAAAATCATCAAAGCAAACATGATCAAATACTTGGTACATCCCCCACACTTAAATTACACAGTCTCTGTGTGAGTAAGGGAGAGATACCCAAAGGAAAGCAATATACAAAGATAAACTGGTATGTACAAGATTAAGGTGAAGGAGTACCTCTGATGGAGTGTTGGAAAAGGCAGTGGTGTCTAGGGAGCAATGTCTGGCCGCTTTCCTCCTCAGCCCAAGGGTCTTAAAAATGAAGATCCTATTGATATGTACAGGGATAGTCATGGGACTTCCTCCCAAGTGAACTTGTTTTAAGTCTCTAGCTTGACTTTCCTTCCTTTGGTTAGTGAGAAGGAGGGTCCTTCCCAACTTCAAGAGTGATGGTGAGGACGTGGGAGAGAAGCTCTTGAAGCTTGATTGGATCATTCTGGAGCTG
>NC_027750.1:51598310-51600972 GCF_000695525.1 Brassica oleracea var. oleracea | reverse complement strand
TTAGACCTTCCCTTGCACTTGATTTTGTACTCAATGGCCCCATCCTTAAGCTTCATTGGGTGGAGAGTGAGAGTGTGAGGAGTCTTATCAAGAGGTGGAGGATGAGGTTCTTTCACAATCTTCTTCTTGTCATGAGCAGCCTTTGTGGCTCTACTCACCTCCTTCTTTTTAGCACTTTCCAAGTGCTCATCACACATCTTTTTAGAGGAATCTCTAGTAAGACCTTCTTTCTCAATACCAACCCCTTCATCCTTGGTCTTCTCAATGGAGGATGCTCAACAAGTGATTGTTCCACAATACTCAGCATTCATCTTTGGGGATTGTAGTGGATAGGAGACAACTTTGTTCACATTTAGGAGTGTAAGCTTCTTGTTGGCAAAGTCTATGCACGCTCCCACTGTTGTGAGGAATGGAGTGCCAAGGATCAATGGGACTCTCTTCTCAGTTGCCATCTTCAGAACAGTGAGATCTATAGGAATGGTGCATGCTCCAATCTTCAAAGGGAAGTCCTTGATGAAACCAATAGGGGTTGTAGAAGAGGAATCTCCAAACTGTAGGGAATATGTGTTTGGCTCCATGCTCTCAATCCCTAGACTCTTCATCATCTCCATTGAGATCACATTCACACTTGCACCAGAATCAACAAGAGCATCATCAAAAGTGAGCTTACCAAGGTAGCAAGGCAAGGTGAACATCCCTTGAGACTCAAGCTTAGGGAGGGACTTTGGAGGGATTGGTGGATCAATCTTCAGAATGGAGATGTCCAAAAGCTCGGCCACTTCAGCTTGGTGGTCTAGAATGTCGTTGATGAGCATCATCTGGACATGAGCTTCACGCATACCCGAGATTTTTGGAAGCATGACCCCAACATCACTAAGATCTTTCCTGAACTAGAAGAGCACCTTCTTCTGAGCTTTGGTGAGAACTCTTTGGTGGAAAGGGAGCTTATCATAGGGTGATAGCTCAACCTCAGTGGCTTCCTCTAGCTTAACCTCTTTCAGCTTGTTGTCAGCTCTGTTCTCAACTTGTTTCTCAGCCTTGTGCTCATCTCTTTGCAGATTCGTTGCTTCAACCTTCCTGGCAGCGTACTTCACAATCTGTGCTTCAGCTGTGGCCACAACAAATCTCTCAGCTTCCCCAAACTCAGTTCCAAATACCAGTCTTTCAATCTCATCTTCCTCTTTCTCATGATTACTCAGCTCAATCTCTGAAGAAGTAGTGGAGAAGACAACATTGCAAGACTCCTTGGGGTTCTTTTCTGGTTTCCCTGGTAGAGACCCCATTGGCTGCTTGGAGGATGAAGGCATAGAAGCAACTTGACTCTCCAAAGCCTTGAAGTGAGAGGTAAGTTGTAAGAACTTGTTGTTGAGGTCAGAGTAGTTCTAATCAATCTTTGTGTGGATGTTCTTGAACTCAAAAACCATTGTCTTCTCATTTTTTGCCTGAAATTCCAAGAGTTTCTTAAACATGGAGTCCACACTTGAATCTGGAGCTTGAGCTTGGTTAGAGCTTCCTTGAGTCTGAGGAGACTGGTTGCCTTGGTTGGTGAAACCTTGAGGATAATTCTGCTTGGCTTGGTAACCTCCTTGTTGGTTGTTGTAGAGTGGCCTTTGCTGGTAGTTGTTTTGGTACTGAAAGTTGGGTTCTTTCTTGTACCATGTGCCATTAGCATTGATGAAGCACAACTCCTCTTGGCCTTCTAAACCATCAACCTCATTGATCACTGGATATGCCTCTTGTTTCTGGTCACCAACAAAGTTCATCTTCTCCTGCTTAGCCTTTCTGCAAGAAGTAGATCCAACTTGGCTTGGAGAGACTTCACCTCTTTCCTGGTGTGCTGATCATCACCTCTGTTGCTTTTATCATACTCCTCACTGTAGACTGAGTCACTCTTAGCCATGTTCTCCACCAGCTCTTCTGCATCCTCTTCAGTTCTACCCAAGAAGAAACCATTGCTGGCTGTGTCTAATCTGCTCCTGAACTCTGGAAGAGCACCTCTGTAGAAGGTACTGAGCAAACTCTCCTTGGTGAAGCCATGATGTGGGCATTGAGACCAATAGCCCTTAAACATCTCCCAAGCTTCACTAAAGCCCTCTAGGTTCTTCTGCTGAAAGCTAGAGATCTCATTCCTGATCTTGGCCGTCCTTGAGATAGAAAAGAACTTCTCTAGGAATGCCCTCTTGCACTCATTCCAAGTTGTGATAGAATCACTTGGAAAAGTCTTCTCCCATTGGTGTGCTTTGTCTCCCAAAGAAAAGGGGAACAGCTTGAGCTTGAAGGCATCTTCTGAAACACCATTGGTTTTGGACAAGCCACAATACTTATCAAACTTGTCCAAGTGATCAAATGGATCTTCAGCAGCAAGGCCATGATACTTGTTGTTTTTTATGGTGTTGAACAGCCCTGACTTGATCTCAAAGTTGTTGTTCTCCACAGCTGGTGCTCTGATTCCCAACGTATGATCATGAATGTGAGGTTGATCATATGCTCCAGTGGCTCTAGCTTGACGCTGTGGCCTAAGGTTTGCAGCTCCTTGGGCCACTCCATCATGAGGCTGATTCTGATTGTGCTCCATTTCAAACCCCAATCTCTGAAAGTGAGCCTGTTGCTCTTCTTCTCTTCTCTTTCTTGCTATCTCCCTCACAAGTGCAACTATGTTTTA
>NC_027750.1:51586732-51597952 GCF_000695525.1 Brassica oleracea var. oleracea | reverse complement strand
AAACAAATAAATCTAACACTAAACACCCTAAATCTTCTCTAATCACCCTTAATCACCCTAGCCCATGAATCCAAGATTAGTCTACTCACTAATAGACATGAATAACCCCAAAACCATGGATGATTCAAGATTAAACATAATTTTCAACTTTGGGATTACAAGGGTATTTATACAATCCCTAGAAAACCTAATGGTTTCCATTAAAAAGTCTAAAAAGCCCTTAAAAATTGTTGAAAATCGAGTAAGGATAAGTCTCGACTCGGGTAGAAATCAATGAATATAACCCACGCTAGCTTCCCAGCGTCAGCCCGCCGTCGCGCCTTCGGTTCATGCGCGCGGGTGCAACTCCCCGCGTCGCTCACCCCGCGTTGGCTCGTCGTCGCGCCTTCAGTTCATGTGCGCGGATACAGCTCCCCGCGCTGAAGTTCTTCGTCGCTTTATCTCGATTCGGTGACATGGGTAGGTGAACCCGTGTTGGTTTAACCCGCGTCATGATCGCCCAATACCGAACCAACTTCATTTTTCATCTCTTCTTGAACCACAATGCTTCTAAACACCTCCAATCACTCCATAGGACACTCCAACACCTAATAAGGACAACAAATGCAATATGGACTCTAAAGATGCCTAATTCCTAATCTATATGATCAAAATGTACAAGATATGAAGGCTAAAAACATGTAAATATGCAAGATATCAATAAGTAAAATATAATTTATCAATATTTTTTTGCTATAATTGAAATATATTATAGCAACTAAATATATGAAAAATAAATAAAACATTTCAATATTACTAATTATAAATTTTTTTTAGACAATTAAACATATATCAGCTTATGTTACTTAATTATTTTATGTAATCATCGAAGAAAATTTATAGATATATAAAAATATTTTTATTACTTTGAATTTTTTTGTATTGTTTAAAATTATGTTTTAATTAATTATTTTATGTAATCATCTAAGAAAATATATAGATATATAAAAATATTTTTACTACTTTGAATTTTTTTTATT
This sequence comes from Brassica oleracea var. oleracea, assembly GCF_000695525.1. Classification (NCBI taxonomy): domain Eukaryota; kingdom Viridiplantae; phylum Streptophyta; class Magnoliopsida; order Brassicales; family Brassicaceae; genus Brassica; species Brassica oleracea. The sequence continues at coordinate 51,596,933 of NC_027750.1, read as the reverse complement.
GTTTAAAATTATGTTTTAAAAGAAGTAATATTTCTTTTTCTAATATCAAGATTATATGTGTAAATTTTTTTTAATGAAATCACATTATATAGAAATTTATAATTTTCATCTAAGAAAATATAGATATAAAGAAAGTATTTTATTATTTCAAAATTATATTTTATGTTATTTAAAAATATTTTTAAAATGTAATATTACTATTTTGTAACCTTTCCCTTTTTTATTAAATCATATTATATATACATATATTTTTGTTTTTCAATTTTTTGTTTTAAACTTTATAAAAAAATTCCTTTTTTATTATATGTGTATATTTTCAGAAATTTTTTAAAAGGAAACTAAATAAAAAAATAAATAATAGCATTTAAAATATAAATTAATTTATTAAGAGTATTAGTGTAATCAACCATCGTGAGAGTTAACGTGAGAGTGACACATAGGAAACTGAATTCTCAAATAATATTATAGAGATAATTGAAAAACTAGTAAATTGATGCGTTAGAAAGCATTTTAAAATTTGAATAATACTTACATCTATCTGTTTTTTTTTTTGAAAAAATTTTAAATTTATTCACTTCAAAAACCTTTGTACAAGCTACTGCTATTTCTTTTTATCTACAAGTTGGACAAAAATTTTTGGATTTTAGAGTGGAATTTGAAAGAAACCGAAGTTCATCTCCTCCCAAACCAGATTGCCATAGCTTTCTCATGCTTACTCCCTACTACTCTTCTCAAAGATGAAATTATGTTCCGAACCAACTTGTCCAGATAGAGGATCATCAGATTACCGGGCTTTGGAGACTCCCCAGCTCGACGAGCATTCCTCTCAGACCAAATAGCATAGACCACTGCTTGGAAGCAGTATCTGAACAGAAAGCTCAAGGTTCTCCCCTGCAGCCCCATCACCAGCTTTTGAATCATAGGAATCCATTGATTCGGACAGCCAGGACCAGCTAAGTCTTTTATGGTTCCTCTCCAAACCTCTGCAGAATAGGAACATTCAAAAAACAAGTGGTCTCTAGTTTCGACCGCCGAGTTACATAGCCAGCAAGATGAAACAGCTTGAGGATGCCACTTGAGAATCCGATCTCCAGTCGACAATCTATTATGCATCTATCTGTATTTATGTAGACACTATTTAAATTTGTGTTCTGTTCATATAGAACAAATTGGTCGTCCGTCGCACACCCCTCTGCATTTGTGCGGCTTGTGCATTACCAACTTACGTTTTGCACTGTTATCATTTAAACCCACGAAAAACATTGATCTAGTACTGTTACACCAAAAAAAACATTGATCTAGCGCTAATCTTTCCAAATATTGTTGGCTCATGGATATCTCATGCTATATTGACTGAAATATTGATTGATGTCAAAGAAGATATATTGATTGAAATAAAAATAACAATCAAGCATTATTTATACGCAATTTAAAAATTGCAAACATGAAGTAAGATGTGATATGATTTAGTTTTGATACATACACGTAAGATTTAATTTTTTATTTTATTAGAAAAAAGTGAAAAAAGCAAAGATAATTTGGGAGTGAGATGGAACATCACATGCACTTATGCTTTCTCTTGTCCCTTTCCTCTTGGAGCTTTCATTTCTCGAAAACCTTATCTCAGTTTTTTCTTTGTGACTCTACGCTAGCCCCACTTCTTATTTAATTCCTAAAGTTTCTATTCATGACATTTGTGATGTGATGATTTGAATTCCCGTGCTCACATAGTCACATTGCCAAAGACTATCGTAGCTGCCAAAATCGCGGTCTGATTTTGTGACGTCAAATAATATGGAAAAACTCCTATTCGATAATCATTTGGTTTAAAACCTTAGATATTTTGATTTTAAAGAACTATATATGTTTACTTCTTATCGTATTGTGCATTGCTGAATGTATTATCTCTAAATATTTTACAATCTCTTGAATTATTACTAACATCTCAAAAGGTGCAACTAGTACTATTATAGGGAGAGATATCCAAATTGACGCGTATAAACTATAGTGAGTTTGTATGATAGATGCGTATAAAATATGTTGGAATTTATATAAATCAAAATAAAAGGTTGGAAGTGGGATTAATAGGGTGGCGTGGGTCTAGGGATTCTCTCCAATTCCACAATATGCAAAAGAGTGTCACTTATCGTGATGAGTGATGTTCCTTGATTCCTCTGAAAGATCCACCTGTTACATTCTCCTTTATTGTCTCTATCTTTTACTTCTTAATTTTTGGTGTATATACACTTTAATTTAGTGTAAGTTAATATTACCTGCGTCAGTACACCACGTTGGAACTTTGATTGTCTGGTTGGATCCTAGTTGTCGAATCGGGTATATATTAGATCCATCGAATACTTTATGTATCTAATATGCAACTGTTTTCTCATCTAATTTTCTTTGCTAAATTCATGAGCTACTCAACAAAGCTTTCTCTTCGTATTTATATATTTTACACGATGAAAGTAACTTTTCTAGTTAATTTAGATACAAAATATTTTTGAAATCAACAATATAAAAATGTCTAAAAAAAATAATCGCCTATATTTTTTACTAATGTTTTTGAATTTATAAAATATGAAACCTTTTTCATCAAAAGTCGTTTAAGGAAACTCATCATGTTATTTTCCTACCGGAACTGGTGTTTAATATGTTGATTTATATGATGTATTTTAGTATAATAAGCCAGTGCAAGGACCATTTTTAGTACAAATGTATCTTGAACATCTCTGTAGCAAATCTTAATTATATATAGAGTAAGTACAAGTACAGGAAACCCTAGTGATATTGATATAGATAAAGTTAATGAATAGTGGCACAAACAACGATATTACAAATAAATATAAAATAAGGAGCTTAAAACATCTGTCAAGAATCTTTGTGCTTCAATCTATGAAAGTTAAAACAGTAATAATAGCTTCAGTAGCCAACATCTCTTTGTCTGTACACTGCTGGCTTCAGAAGGATTCTCTTTTAAAGAAGTGAAGAAACAGAGAAAGAAAACAAAATCAAAAGAGCTTAATCAAGAAAGATATGTTTGGCAACTGTGACCAGAAGAACAAGATGCCTATCATCAGCTATCCCAATACCAATCCACTGGTTTCTCACTCTCTCTCTCTCTTCCCTTTTGCATTTGCATTTTATCTCTCTAAATAATATGACTCATTTATATTTTGTTTCTTAGCTCTTGGATCGAATAATATCCATTTGTCCTCTCTCTGTTCTTTTGCCTTTAGTTAAACCACACCATGTAAGCTTCCCTTCTTTCCCTCTCTTCTCAGGCTAGTATGCAGAGCAAGAACACGATCGTGGCTCCGTCTCATCAGCAGCAACAACAACAGCCACCGCAACTTAAGTGCCCTCGTTGCGATTCATCAAACACAAAGTTTTGTTATTACAACAACTACAGCCTCTCTCAGCCACGGTACTTTTGTAAGGCTTGCAAGAGGTATTGGACACAAGGTGGGACCCTCCGGAACGTTCCCGTAGGCGGTAGCTACCGGAAGAACAAACGTGTGAAGCGACCAGCAACCACAACCGTTGCCTCCACGGCCTCGACGACGACTTCTTCATCCCCTAAAAACCCCCATCATCAGATCTCCCAATTCTCATCCGTGAATCATCATCCTTTGTTCTACGGTTTATCAGATCATGTGAGCAGTTGTAATAACCTTCCAATGATGGTTCCTAGCCGTTTCAGTGATTCTTCAAAGACTTCTTCATCAAGTGGTTTAGAGAGTGAGTTTATCTCATCTGGTTTTAGTGGTCTTGGCGCTCTTGGATTAGGGCTTCCATATTATTTGAATCACGACCACACCATTAATGGTAGCTTCCTCAACAACTCTACAACAAACAAACCATTTCTTCTCTCGGGTCTATTTGGATCATCGGTATCTTCATCTTCCTCTACTCTTCTCCAGCATCCACACAAAACCATTAACAATGGTGGTGAGATGATGGGACAGTCACATATCCGAACCCTAGCACCACTTCCACATGTTGGAGGTAACACTGACGATATGAACAAAGAAGGGAAGCTTGATCAGATCTCAGGGAACATTAATGGGTTCATGTCATCATCATCTTTAAACCCTTCAAACTACAACAACATATGGAATAATGCATCGTCAATGGAGCGTCTCTTGATCTCACAAATAATGACGTTGGATCCTTCCTTACCTCCTTGATATAAAGCAAAAGTTGTAGGATCTATATAACTAGTTAGGGTTTCATCTTCATCACTTTTTTTTTCTTTTTCTATTTTGAGATGAGAGAAGAAGCTTGGATCAGAGAGATAAAATCAGGGGCAGTGTTGATCTTGGCTAAAGCTCCCTCGGATCCTCTTCATCTCACCATCTACATCATCTTCCTTCAAGTTGCTCAAGAAAACAAAAGCGGCTCAGGATTGGTTCAAGGGTTACTATGTTCGACTTTTAAGTTCACTTAAGGTAAATTATTAGTGTATGTTCATACTATGGTCCTGAATTTCATCATCTTTGTCCATATGTAATTCTAAGGTCCACTACATGGGCTGATGTTTCTTTTCATTGGGACTGGGAGGGTATATTTGGGTTGAGTTTCTCATGAGGTCCGAGAACTCGATAGTTTTTTTTTTTTTTTTTTAACTTTTATATATTTTGTAGTTTCACATTTCTTCTTTGGTTTGGCTTTCATTGGATATACAAACAGAGGGAGGGGTGTGGTTTGTGTTTTTATAACTTTTGTTATTCATGTATGAGTTATGTTATTATATGGTTCTTTTGGATACACGTGACATGTTTATGTATATTATATATATATATAATCACGATAGACACGGGACGAACATACATGTGGATGATTTTTTCAAAAGAATAATGTCATTTTGTTGGAGAAAAGAAATGGGAGATTCATGAATACGAGAAAATTCGCAGAAACACTATCAATGGATACAAGTATAAGTCGAGACATATATACAACATATATATGTACTGCATGTACTTGTGTATATTAAAACCGACAAAGAGAACAAACATGATACTAAAATTGTTTAATTAACAAAAGAAGTGCAAAAATAGTAGTGATACAAAATGTAATTTTTTTATTTAATAGTAACTAAAAGTAATTATTTGATAGTAATTTAATTTTTATGAAATTCTAAACAAACGAATGTTGTAATAGAGCATATGATAGTAATTTTCCTTTTATGAAAGTCAGCTACAAAAAAAGTAGTTTTCCTTTTCTAAAATCCTAAACAAAAATAATGTGAAAGAGTATTTGATAGTATATTTCTTTAGTTTTAAATAAAATAGAGATTTATAAAATAAAATATTTTCTTTTTAAAAAAAAATTCCAAACAAAAATAAAATTTTAATAACTTATTGAATTGTAGTTTAATAAAAACAATTATGACAAGTTTGATTCTAGAACTCTTTAATTAGCAAAAATAAAAAAAAAAAGGATGTTGTGAAGATTGGTCTTTATATGTGTTTGGTCATACTAAAATAAAACACATGTTTGATATATATTTTTATGTTGGTCATAAAATTTTTAATTATTATTATTGTCATCGTAAATGATTTTTATATGTGTTTTGTCAAAAACAAGTTAAGCTTCGGCATCATCTTATTACAATTTTCTTTTGTTTTTACTATATAGTATTTTTTTTCTAATTCATTTTAGTTAACATGTTATTATGAAAATATATCACTAAGAAATAACAAACTTGGAAAATTATTTAACATTGGATATGTTTAATAAAACATTAAGTTAGTACATAAGAAAGTTATAATGTTGTCGTTGATTCTATTGGCTTTATTTAGCTTCCAAATTTTGTTTTCATTCTAATTTTTACCTCGGGTTGGGTTCGGTACAAATTTCTAGGTATGTGTCTTTGATCTAGCCTTGATTACAAAATTGATAACAATTCACCTATACACCATAATCATAAAATACAAATATTAGTTGAACTTATATGTGAAAATGAGTTTAATTTTTTTTAAAAATATCACACAACATATGCAAAAACAATCTTAAAACTATAATAAAATGATTGATTCTTTTTATGTTTTTTATTAAATTAAAATATTAAACAAAACACGTGCAACACACGGGCTCATATCTATATATAGTAATAAATAAAAACAAGGAGAAAAGAATAACATGAAGTTTATGTCACCATAAAAATAAGTTCATAATACACGGTCCAAATTAGTTCAGTTCATAATACACGGTCCAAATTAGTTCACACTTCACACTAAAGGGCTAATGAATAAGACCCATAAATATATAACAAGACCTTTGGATTGTTTATGTAATTATGTGTACATTTATATTTTACTTAGTCAACCTAATGATTAGATTATTTCGAAGTAAAGATTTCTTCGCTTGCTATTTTCTACCTTAAGATTATTTCGAGTATTTATTATATTGACCCAAAGGCCAAAGGTCACATTATCTAAACATCATTGATAGGACTTTTAGTCGCCACATGTATAATTTAATTCGAGACTAGCCATAGACACGGAAAACCTGCTAATTCATATATCAACAGAGGGATGCGGTCCCGATCAGTATATACACTGATGACATGTGCTAAAACATACATCAATACAGATTTATTTTAAATTTCATACACGAACTAATAAAAATAGGCTAAATCGTACATTGACCTCTTTTCCGTTAGTCAAATAATTTCTATTACGATTTAAAATATTAATTATTAAAAATTTGTTTTGTCAATTAAGTTGAAGTGGGGGTTTGAACCCGTGACCAATCATTGAATATTGAGTTGCTCAACCACTGCTACAAAATAACTGCCTGTTTATATTCCATATGGTTTGAAATATATCTTTAGGAAATATTTAAAGGAACGATTAGATACACTCCTTGCGTCACAAGCCTGTGATGCTCCTCGTGGCGGACCTTTATAAGGTGCATGAACGATCTACCAGCTGTGATGATTGCGGTTTTCTGAAGGATTTCGCCGAGAAGAATCATTGTAAGACCGAAGTTGCTGATCCACTAGTGATGTTTTAGGTTCGGAAACATAGTGATCGTGATTAGGTACTCGAAGAGTGAGACTAGCATTGCGAAAGCGTAGTGTTTGGTGATTAAGAGTGAGCTTAGAGTTACTCTCGATGGTCCGTGAATGGTTCTGGCGAGAATGTATTCCGATGTGTGGAAGAAGATTATCGCCATGAACATTTGTGTTAACTGCCTGAGTGCAGTGTCAGTAAATATCTTTGTTAGATTCAGGTTTAATTATGGGCTTCCAACTTAAAACCAATTGGTGATTAGTGGATTGGCCATAACCCTTTATATATTACTTAATGTCCCTTAGAATCCCCGATGTGGGATATATATCCCTAATACCCCTCCTCGAGATGATGGCTCTTATCGGCCAGAAATCTCGGAACTTTAGGACATTTATACTCGGTCGAGCGAGATTAACACAACCTTTATACCCGGTTAGAAGGGTTAATCACGACCTTTATACCCGGTCAGAAGGGTTAATTTTAATTTTTAATTAGAAGTTTAGGGTATTTAGGATCTGGGTTCTGATACCATGTTAGATTCGGGTTTATTGTGGGCTTCCAACTTAAAACCAATTGGTAATTAGTGGATTGACCATAACCCTTTATATATTATTTAATGTCCCTTAGAATTCCCGATGTGGGATATATATCCCTAATAATCTTTGTCATTGATTCTTTACGAAGCTTAACTAAGATCTGAAAAAAAAACACGAGTTACAGACCATAGAAGATGTTATTGAGTCCTATGAAGTCAGTAAAGCCAAAGATGGAAAGCATTCAAGTATCCAAACTCTCACTTGACTAAAGATATCTTTAAGCCAAAATCTCAAGAACATCTCAATCAATGGAACAAAGGCCTCAAAAGTGAGGAAACTTTAACTCACCAAAGATTAAAAATGATAACTTTCCGACAGAGAAGCAAAAGTAGAAAGGAGAATATCAAAGTTAAATATTTATTAGGGATATATTTCAAACCACAGAGAATATAAACAATCAGTTACTTTGTCGCAGTGGTTGAGCAACGTAATTTACAATTTTTTTTTTATAATTAATATTTTAAATCGTAATAGGCAGCTAGGCAGAAACGTAAGCTTCCGTTAAAGACATGTCATCCTCTATAAACGTTTGACTAACGGAAAATAGGTCAATGTATGATTTATCATATTTTTATTAGTTAGTGTATAAAATTTAAAATAAATCTATGTTGATCTATGAATTGACCATTTTCTCCCATAGACAACGATGTTCATTACAAGTGTGGAAAAAAAAAGCTATAGCAACAACAAAACAAAAAAGAGGTCCAAGACTACAAGTACAACACAAGTCAGTGCCCTTCAGAACTAAATAGTCATCTTTTATATACTAAAACACAAGTCGCCTGGCGAATTGTGGCAAACGAAATAATGGAAGAATTCGAGCAGTAACACAAATGTAAAAATCAAAAGTAAAAATGAAAACTATAACCAACAAAAGAAAATCTAACGATTTAAACTGAAAAAAACCCTAAATTCTCTCAGATCACTACCTCCACGTCGAAAGGAAAATCGTGGCATCTATATAACTGTTTTATTTTTTCTGTATAATTCTAGACAACTAATTTGCTTCTTTCGGGTGTACTTCATCACTTTCACTTTTTGCTGGGGGCTTTTAAATGGAGCAACAGAATAGAAAATCATAGCATTGTCAAACAACAATTGAGGTAATAATAAGTATATAAGACTGTTATATAAGGTATTTTAAAGGTAGATAATAATATTTTCCTTTTATTTGACAAACAACAGAAAGATTGAGTATTTACATATTTGTTTTTTTTTCAATGGCTTATTCCTAGGAAGACAAGAAGACAGTGGACGTGAGAATTTTGATATTTTTCTTTGAGTTATTTTTGGGTTCACCCCTAGATTCACCGACCAATAGGATTTTATTATTTAAAATTTGATATCTTTTAGAAAATGAAACAAAATATTATCAAATTATATCATGTTTTTAAATAAAAAAGTAAAAGAAAAAGAAAAAAAATAATAGTTACAGAAAAAAGAATTAAAAAAATATTTTTATCAAAACACTAAACCCTAAATCCTAATCCCTAAACTCTAAACCCTTGGATAAACCCTAAACCCCAGGATAAATCATAAACTCTAAATAAAAAACACTAAACACTAAACACTAAAACTCTAAACCCTAAATCCTAAACCTTGAGTGTTTTTGATTTAGTGTTTAGGATTTATCTAAGGGTTTAGGATTTACCCAAGGGTTTAGGGTTTAGGGATTATGATTTAGGGTTTAGTGTTTTGATGAACACATATAAAAAAAGTTTTTTTTTTGTAATTAGTACTATTTTTTATTTATTTATTTTTATCTTTTAATTTTAAAAATATAATATAATTTGACAATATTTTGTTTCATTTTTTAAAAGATATCGAATATGAAATAAAACAATCATATTAGTAACTAAGAATAACTCTTTTTCTTTCAGTTAACTATGGTAAACTTTCAATGTTTTGAGTTTTTTTCAATGAGAATTTTTGGTTTGTTATGTTTATTAAAAGCCAAAAGAAAGGTTATGTCATTTTCTTACTACTGAGAAATGTGAAGACGACGACATTGCTAATCATAACTATAAGTTTTTACAATTTACTGTATACATTATCAAACATCTATAATTTATGGCTTTATGAAAATTATCAGTCTTCTTTGTTATGTTGACTTTGTCATTTTTACATGTTAGTTTTGTTAATCAATTTGCATCATACATTTTCAATTTTTCATGTTATATTGTGGTAGGATACGTGTGAATTTTAAAAATTCAATTTTTATTGGATTTGAAGATGAAGATAATCTATATTATTAAAAGAGAAATACACTTATAAATTAACCCTTAAAACTTCAATTTATTTACGCCACAATGTCACTGAAGTAATAACTAATTGTCATAAACCAAATGATGATCGACCATGGACCAGCCCGTACTGCAGGCCCAATCCGGGACATGATAAAGACAACCAGAGACTATGTGTTTATCTAGTATATATTCCATGTATATCTGTAACATAGTGTTTATCCTTATCCTTATCTTGACAGGATAAACATGACCTTATGACGGTCTAATACCTTGTATATATAAGGACCTTCTGGTCGACAGTAATGATAACAGAAGTATTTCCCCAACACTTCATTTACAACAC
>NC_027750.1:51584693-51584892 GCF_000695525.1 Brassica oleracea var. oleracea | reverse complement strand
ATTCCATTCAGAGGAAGTGTTGTTATCACATCAGGCCAAAGGTTTCACCACCTATTATGACATGTTCTCATATTTATTAGACATTGAGCAAAAGAAGCTGAAAAGGATGGATAACATTAGACGGTTTAATGACATCATGGAGATATATTATGAAGTACTAGACAGTGAGATGAAAATCCCTGAAGCTAATAAAGCCACA
>NC_027750.1:51556657-51584275 GCF_000695525.1 Brassica oleracea var. oleracea | reverse complement strand
AAACATTTTATAAAGAGATATGCTCCTATATGGTGGATGCTACTACAGAAAATCAAGTTTGATTTTGTCTGGATATTTACTAAAGAAATAATGGTGTAGTAAGCAGCAAATGGATCACTGGATAAAGGTATCAACGTACCATAGAAATATGAGAAAGAAATTCTCATAGAACAAGCTTTGTTCGTAAGTTGTTTATGGATTGTAATATACAGCAGCTGTAAGTAATATGAAAGACTAAGTATTTACTTAGTGCAGTCAGTCTATACAGAAAATATTATAATTGCTTGTGATCATAATAAAGACCAACTGAGAGAAAAATGTTTAATGGTTCAAAGGTTCAATGATACAAGTTATCGATTGATTAAACATGCTATGTTTTACATATGGAAAGTCTGTAGAAAAATCATAGCCGTGTGTGTGTGTGTATGATTGAGTTAGCACGTCTAAGTGAGAACCATAAACCAGGATAGTGACCAGAAGGATGTCTGGTCGTGGTTTAATGATTATAAGCATTGCTAAAGCAAGAAAAGATCGATAACCATGTACAAAGGACATGAGTGTATGACTGCGAATTCCTTGTGTGATGAGTTTCATTGCAGCAAATAATTATTGATGGTATGACCTTAGACACTCATGATTATGAACGAATATAGACAAGATCTATAGCTCAACATGGATCGGACAAAAGAAAATAAAGAATGATTGGTTACAATGGATAAAGCCATTGGCACATACGAAGAGATATAAGTTTGAATGAACGAAAGATATGAAGTAAAGTTGTTCGTATGTGTTCTGGGTCTATGACTCAATATATATTGAATGTCCACGTTTTGGGAAAGCCATATAATCAAAGAGAATCCATGGGACATGAAAAAGGACCTGCAAATAAAGTTTTATTGCAGATTATAAAGTCCATCCGAGCACCGTTTGAAGCACCATCAGTTCAACCAAGACATGAAGTGATCAGCAGCAAAGATGTACATCCTGACCACATCTTAATGGAGTTCCAAAAGACATACCAACGTCCAAGACTTACAAGTTCATTCAAGAAGAATCCAGCTGATCATCTTCACCAATTCATAGGCAACTTCAACATTCAAGAAGATCGGATACCAGATGGGAATGCGTCTACTACAGTGATACATTCATCTGGGGGAGTTCATGTGTTGTACTCTTTTTCCTGTCCTTGGTTTCCCATTTTGCCACATTGGTTTTGGGGTTTTTCAGGAGAGGTTTTAATGAGGCAACATTAAGCATGCAACGAACCTGTACCGGATGTGTCGATCAAGGGGGAGTGTTATAAACCAAATGATGATCGACCATGGACCAGCCCGTACTGCATGCCCAATCCGGGACATGATAAAGACAACCAGAGACCATGTGTTTATCTAGTATATATTCCATGTATATCTGTAACATAGTGTTTATCCTTATCCTTATCTTGTTAGGATAAACATGACCTTATGACGGTCTAATACCTTGTATATATATGGACCTTCTGGTCGACAGTAATGATAACAGAAGTATTTCCCCAACACTTCATTTACAACACTAATCTTATCTTTAACATTAATTGTCTTTTCCTAATTTATATACAATTACCTAAAATAAATTCACAACAAATTCATGATAAATCTTAAATTTAATTAACACACCACAATTCAAAATCCATATGTTTAGGATCTTCGAAATTGGAAAGTCTTAAATTATAAAAATACATGACTTAATAAATTTTAAGAGATTTATAATCAATACTTTCTCAATTTACTTTGTTTGAACTTTTCTTAAAAATAAACTAGAGCTTGATCCGCACACCCGGTGTTTATTTTTATTTTTTATAAATAAACTTTTATTTGTATTAGTTATAATATATTTTAAATATAGATATACGAATTCTTATAAACTATTATAAATATATTTTGAGGCTATAGTAAAATAATGGAAATATGATAATATATATGTATATATATTTAACAACCATAATTACATTATTACACCAAGTAATACCAATGGTTAAATAAATTAATATGATCTTTTTAAATTAGTTTTAAAATAATTTAAGTAAATGTACAGAAAAACTAAAAAAAATCATTTCATTTACAATATAATTTTGTCAAAGTTTACAATATACTTAACTAAAATAACTATAATTGTACATAAATATATTTTTAGATTGATATTAAAAATTATTTTTCATATTTTCACATGATGAATATGTCTGATATTTTTATTTAGTTATGTGTGTCATTAGTTTTAGTCAAATAGAATTATATAAAACTCAACATGCATGCATTTATATATAATTGATTTCAAATATGGAAGATGTGTCATTAATTAATAAACATGATAAAAACGTGATATAATGTTAAATATAAAACAATAATTAATTTATATTAATATAAAAAAACTTGTTAAAACCACCTACACCGATTTAGGTATCCGTTTACACAATTTAGATTACAATATCGTTTAAAAAATATATAGTTATATTTTAATTTTTTATTAGTAATAACTAAAAATTTAAAACTACATAAAATAATCATTTATATAATATATACATAAATATAAATTATTCCATTTATATATTATTGGTAGCTTATTTTTATACAAATTAAATCTCACTCAAAATCAAATACAATAAATTTATATGATATAAATATGGTGATGCAATTGAATGTTAAAAATAAAATATAATTACTCAATGTAATAAATAGAATTATTATGTTTAAAATGTTATATTTAACAATTATATAATATGCGTCAAAACTTAAATAATATAATTTATACAAAACAAAATTTTACTTATAAAAATGAAACTAAATACCCGTGCGGTCGCACGGATCAAACTCTAGTAACAGTTAAAAGACAAATAATTGTTTAAGCGGATAACAACTTGGACTAACTAGAGGAAGATAAAAATGTTGAAAATATATGTAAATGTAATTATTATTTTTTTTCCATATATGTTAATGTAATTATTATTTTTCTACTAAAAATATTTTTATTTTATTTTGCAATATATAAAAAAAGAATTAACCATCTGCGCTATTGTGCGGACAAATACTTGTATATATATATTCTAAATATATCCAAGTTTGTAAGCTGTGATTGGTAAACAAAATTGAATAAATTTAAAAGCGGAAATGGAATAAATAATTTTCGATCAGATAATTTTCTTCTTTTCAGCTAAAAACTTCTCACTAAAAAGTGAAAAAAACACTCTACAATAATGAATCCAATCAAATTCTCTTTTACATTTTCCACCATTTTGGTCCAAAATATTTTTCAATCAGGGATTTAGATTAGCACCTTTTGATCTGTATACCCTTAATCAGGTATAGGTGTATAGGAGTTTTAAGTGATTCAATCAGATCACAATTGAATAAAACAAGAATTTGCCAATATTTCATATAAGTTGTTACAGCAAATCCGAATCCGGAATTTTGTCCATAAAAGTTGGAATAAATAAAACGGACATTTTGTCCATCTTAATCATTTTCCATCTGACGACGGCGCGTGAATAACTATCTAGTGTGTAAGCGCGTGAGTGAACCTAAAGAAAGAGACTAAAGAGACCAATACAATTTTTTCTTACCGAACCAAAACAAAGCTTGTTAGCAAATAGTACACACAATCTTTCCTTCTCTCTCTCTCTCTCTCTCTCATCACAATGGAGAATTCGCCGAGATACAGAGATGCTTCGACGAATCCGAATCCATCTCCCCGATGCAGTAGCAGCAGCACTGAAAGCAACAAGCCACCCATAACTCCGACCCGAAACCTAACCCCAAGATCCGAATCCGGAAACCCGTACCCGACAACTTTCGTCCAAGCCGATACCACTTCCTTCAAGCAAGTCGTCCAGATGCTAACCGGATCCTCAGACAGACCCAAACACCACAACAACAACAACACATCGTCTCTTAAACCCGACCCGAGATCCTCCTCTCCTTCCCAATTCTCTATCCCTCCGATCAAAGCCGTCCCCAACAAGAAACAGTCTTCAGGGTTCCGTCTCTACGAGCGCCGTAACTCGATGAAAAACCTCAAAATCAACCCGTTAAACCCGGTTTTCAACCCGGTTAACTCGGCTTTCTCCCCCCGGAAACCCGAGATCCTCTCTCCGAGCATCCTCGATTTCCCGTCTCTCGTACTCAGCCCGGTTACTCCTCTTGTACCCGACCCGTTTAATCGATCCGGGTCATCGAATCGGAGCCCCGACGACGTGGAAGAGAAGGCGATGAAAGAGAAGGGGTTTTATTTGCATCCGTCTCCGGCTCCGGCGACAACTCCGATGGATCAAGAGCCTCGTCTTCTTCCTCTGTTTCCGGTGACTTCTCCTAGAGTCTCAGGTTCTTCTACAGCTTCATGAAAAAGCGTTAATTTTTTTAACGCTGGTGAGAATTATTATTTACGAGGGAAATTTTAACGCTGAGATGAGATATGTGCGATTTGAAATTATCGCCTTCAATTGTATTAATATATCTCGATGGTTTTATTGATTTGAATGTTCATGTTTGCCTTGTTTACTTCGTGTTTGATGAGTTTATTCTCCAGATTTACGATTACTGGGAAAACAAATCATGATTAAGAAAATTTGAATGAGTAGTATGTAAAAATAGACTAGTGGAAAAAATGTTGCTTTGCAATTTGTTCGTATTTTTTAATAAAATTACCGTCAATGGTGATCCATGATTCAACTACATATGTTGTTGTCTTAAATGACACAACCAGTTACAACATCCTTCAAACTTCTTTCAGTAGACAAGTGATGAAGAAATTGGTCTTATAGCGAAACCAAATTATAATGAATTAATAAATATGGAATTAGACTAGTAGAAATTTTTGCATTTTTTTGTTATATGTTTCGACTTTTGTACTGTCAATGGTGAAAATTTACTGAAATAATACAATTTTATGTTATTCTACTATATGCTATTTTTGCTAAACAAAACCAGTTGCATCCTCCAATTCTCTTCTCAGTAAATTAGTGATGAAGACATCGGTCTAACAAATAGGTTGAACTTTCTTTTACTAATAATGTTTTGAATGCTGTTGATGTAAGGGTAACAATGGACAAAGAGTGTGAAAATAAAATAGGGAAATTGTTTCTTAAAAATTACTATATTTTATTTTCTTCTTTTCTGTTAGAAAAAGGTGAATTTTCTAGGAAGAAAAGAGTAAACCGGATAGGAAGGAAGAGAGTGGGGCTTAATAGCTGTCTAAAAAAGAGTATTACATGGGCAAGGAATCTTGATCATTATTTTGTTTTATTTTAATTTCCTATGTTTTTGTTCTTTGATTTCATTTTCATGATTTGATAGGCACAAAAGGGTGTGGCCCCATCTGGTCAAATGTTTAGGTTTAGAAAAAAGTGGAGAAAAGAATTAAGAATGTTGAAACTTTCACATTTAGGTATTTTAATTGGTTGCTTATATGAGACGTGGTCTACCGAAGCAATTAATAATTAATATTGAAATGGTCTTTAGAACAAGTTAAATTAAACTTTACTTCATCTTTCTTTCTCTCTTTAAAAGGTTGAAAATTCTCATGTGAAGAGAGTTGATGTTAGGGCCCACTTCCACTATTAGTGGTGCCACTGAAAGCGATTGCGGTTGACCCATAACCCATTTATATTTTTTTTGTTTCTTTAATTATTTTTTTAAGTTAGATTACCATGAAAGTTTAGGATGGTAAATACAGAATCTTTTACATATCCGAAATCACCTTTGAAATTCTGATGTAAATAATAGCATTTAGAATACGAATATATCCTAAATATTTACTAGTAACAGAAGATTTTGAAACTAAAAGCAATGCAAGAAAAGTAAAAAAAACAATGCAATATATCAAATAATGTTTCAAAGTTAGGTTCTCATCAAGTTAGGTTCTCATCTCACTTTAAAGTCTTTGGTTCCTTTATTTTCAATTAAATGACTTTGGAAAAAGACCATACAGTCCTGAATGTAGTAGTGCAGGTGCCAGGTGGGTCTTGACGTCTTGTGACCATGATACTAGTCTATACATTTCCTCAGACAACAAAACCAAATATATATTTTAGACGTTTGAGTATGGTATATACGGCTACCAAGGAGTCCTCAGAAAACGTTTTGGGCCAAACATTAGACGTTTTCCAGGGGCTCTATAAGTTTGTATGTAGCTAATATATTTTTTATATTTTTTACACCTAAACAGTCCGCTAACAAAATCTTTGAAGTAAACCCAACTCCTAAGTAATAACGCCGGCTAGTTCTACAGCTCTTGAAGATGCTTTCATCTTGTTAGTGTAGCGTGGGGATGTAAACTGTTTTCAACTCAAATTTATTTACCAATAACAATAACTGAAGTAATTTATCCTCATTTTAATCATGTTTTAACCCTAAACACTTCTCCTAAACATGAAGATGCCGTTAGGTTTGGGCTTTGATAGGCTTTTCTATCCAAAAACAACTGACTTGAGATCCCAACTGAACCACCAACATATTTTTCCTACCCATTGCGTTTTTCATTCTTGTCACGTCATTGTGATAAAACCTCATGTTTTGATATGTGAGCATAGAAACAATTGTCTCTCAAGAATGTATTGGATGTCATTCAAGACTTCAAAGTTTCATGTGGATATATCAAAAAATCGTACTCTTGGTTTAGAAATTTATGCATGAAGCTATTAGCTATCGTATGGTTTCTCATCAATCCAAGGTTATCTACAACATTTTGTTGCTAACATAAGAAATAAGTTCTTTCATTTACTAGTCCGATAGAGTTGGATCGCTAAACTAACAAATCTGAACTAAATAACCAAACAATTGCTGTGTTTGTTTCGAGATAAAATACAAAAGGAGAGATAAAGGAAGAAAATAGGTTCCAACTTGGGCCCTCATTTAAAAACAAATGCTTAATTTTACTAAGAACATCATGATGTATAATAGACAAACGGAACTTAAATATATGAACGAAACGAAACACAAGGACAACAACAAAGGAAAAGAGGCGATTATAAATGAATCAAAAGCTTATATGCATCATGATGAAATAGATAAACAAAAAAAAAGAACAAAAGTAAATATAAAATGAATCAAACGTATAACACATGGTACGTTAAGAAAGAAAATTATTAACGATCAGGAATGAGGAGTGAATGAAGATCGAACCGTGCTGAGTCAAATCCTCCCCTCCTCTCTATCATTTTGTTTCTCATTTAGCGTACCTATAGCAATGCGTGATCGCGCTGCATCCACGCCTGTAAGGATTGTTCCTTCTCCTCTTCTTGCAATCATAGTAAGATCGGCCACGTCTATTGCAAGGCACGTTGTTCTTTTTGAGAGCATCGTATCCAATGTAACGACGTCCTCTAGCAAGCTGACGACGGTTTGTCTCTGAATCCATTAGAGATTCGAGTTCATCATCGTCCCCGATGCAACCTTGCCCGTTGATGCAAGATTTAGTTAATGGATAGGTTGCATTGACAGATTTGGCTACCATGGCTAAAACCAAGAGGCCAAAGATGAATAACAACTTAACATCACCCATTTTGTATAGTTTTTTTTTGTATAGATGAGTTATATTATTACTCTTGTGCTTGAGTTTTTTGGTATCTTCTACGCCCTTCCTTGTGAAAGGAGAGGGAGATATAGAAGTATGAGAGATTGTGCAGAAGAACAAATGAAAGATTGGTTTTGTTGAAGATAAAGAAGGGTTATTTTGTGGTGGTTAATTCTGTTACTTTGAGGGTTTTAACCTCTTTTTCAGGTCTTATTTTGTCCATTTTTTCCGCTTGGTGGTTAGGTCTATATTTGCTAAGTTATATTTGGCTCTCCTCTTTGTTCGGCTAGCTACCTTTGTTTGGTTATATTAATCAAATGCTCAAATTAGCATGTAAACGTTAATCATCAGTATTGTAACCAATTTAAAAAGGATTAAGAGTGAGTAGGATAACGTGTGGATCAATTGAATCTTGGTTCCAGAAATTATATGGATCATAGGAT
Organism: Brassica oleracea var. oleracea; assembly: GCF_000695525.1. Taxonomy (NCBI): domain Eukaryota; kingdom Viridiplantae; phylum Streptophyta; class Magnoliopsida; order Brassicales; family Brassicaceae; genus Brassica; species Brassica oleracea. The sequence continues at coordinate 51,576,290 of NC_027750.1, read as the reverse complement.
CTAAGGGCATCTGCTGTGAAATATTATCTATTAGAGATTCCATGGATCATTGCATTGTATATTATCAATTGGATCTTATGTTTTTCAATATTTTTGATCGGCTAAGTTAAAACATTTTTTTAGTCAATGATTTCAAAAACGCTGTATTGAAATTTAATCTAAAACATATTTTGCGAAACTGATGTGGATAGGTTTAGAAACTTATAAAATGGTTCCGGTGAAGTTGTATCAATTGTGAAACATAAAATAGAATATATTCGATCTTACTTTAACAATAACTAGATTTTGACCCGCACTTTCAAAGCATCGGTTTAATTTTAGATAAAAATGTTAGTTGGTATTAAATACTTTTGAACTTTTATTTACGTATTTATGTGTCCTTAGTTTGTTTACATATATGATTCGGATCCGTGGTTGTACCGCTAATCTGGAGTTGTATATTATCCGGTTTAAATTTAATAAACAATCCGTAATTAAAAACTTAATAAACCTGGTAAAAATCTAAAACCCCGCCATTAATCCGTGATCCGGCACTGATTGACCTAGTAAAAGACCCAAAAATCTGATAAATATAAAATCTATAAAGTAACATACAAATTTTTATTAACATGTGTGAAGAAAAAGCATTAATATTATTAAAACTAATGTAGTACAGTGAAACATATATCATCGTCGACCAATATGAAGTATTTAAATAACATATAAACGTTTTATTACCATATGAAAGCATTAATATAACTTGAAATTATAGTAAACCACCGGATCGACTAAAATTATTATCATTTATGGTAAGTGATTAAATACTATAAATTGACATATAAATGATTTATTAATGTATTGCTATATAACTACTTTCGGCATAAATTAGGGTGTATTAAAATCTTACCATAACAAATTTTAATTTTGAAAATGACTTACCATAAATAATAAGGCGATATTGTAATTGGCATATTAATTATATAGTATAGTTTTTTAAAAATATTTCACCTAGAACTAAGTTGGTTCTGACTTTGTGCTTCTGTTTTAATAGTATTGATGTAAAGATGAGTTTAGTTGTTTTTAGGTAGATTTACAAATATAATCGTGATGTCTTGAGGATAGACTACACAAAATGTTTCCATCATCAGTCAAAGCCATTTGGATGTAATTTTCAGTCTCGAGTTCGAACCTATACAAGCACAGCTTTGTGTGGTGATGGAAACATTTTGCATAGTCAAAGCCGTGCTTCTAGGTTCGAAGTCGAGACATCTTTTTGGTTTTTATTCTCCTCTTATACAAATTATGATGTGGAAATGTTACTTGTTGAAAATGAGTTTGCTCCTGCGACCAAGTTTATTTTGAGTTCCCGATTCAAGAAAAAAAAAAAAGAAAACTCATAATGATTTGGGACAAATTTTGTAAATTTAAAATCAGTATAAATAATAAGTGAGATTGGCATAGAGGAACACAAAACATATGCTGCTCAAGATGTTTAGACTAACCACAATTTATAGTTTTTGTTAAGCTTTTCGAGGGTTCTACTGTGATGTAGATTTAGATCGTTTTCCCGACAACCTAATCTTATTCTAAAGGACCACACTATGTAATTTTTGATCTTAATCACATCAATAAAATGTTTTAAACTCATCACTTAAGTTTTTAATATCTTTACATATACTGAATTTAAAGTTCAACACTATTATACTTTGTTGAATAATAACTGTAACAAAAAATAATAGTTAAGAGTTTTCCATTTGACTGGCATAAGAGTATGTACATTGGTGTATCTTAACACTGTAGCTTAGGGAAATTAGGTTAAAAAAAAAGATTAAATGGGATTAATACAAGACGCATAGCTTAAATAACAGACAGAATGAACGTCCCTTCGTTGCCACGCGTCACAGCTCAATTGGAGAGAGGTTTCGGTGTCGATTGTTATTCCTCTCTCTCCTTCTTCTCTTTCATTCTCCCATGTTCTCTTCTCCTCCTCGGCAATATGGCGATTTTTCTCCTCTTCGGTGGATCTCCTCAATGAAACGGAGTGTGTGTGGGTGGGTCCTGTCGACGCAGGAAGACGGTGTCCTCTCTATCTGTTGCTCTCGTCGGGCTAGGAAAACGGCGAGATCTCTCTGTCGTGGTGGCTGTCGGAGATGAAGGAAAACGATTATTGTTGCTTCGCCGGCGAATCGGAAGGTAAAGAGGCATGATGCATGTCTTTGATTGTGTTCCTTGATCGTTTATCTTAAGAAGTAGAATCATGTTTGAATATTTCAATTAAGCTTGTCTTTCATTGCGTTTCTTGATCGATAATATGAAGCATGATGCATGTCTTTGATTGTGTTCCTTCATCGTTAATCTGAAGAAGTAGAATCAAGTTTGAATATTTCAGTTATGCTTGTCTTTCATTGTGTTTCGTCATCGGTAATTAAGAAGTTGAATTCTTTGATTTGTGTTGATTTTTTTCTGTGTTTTTGTCTTGAGATGTCTGAGGAGAATGAGATGGATAGATGAAGAAGAAGCATGATCCAGGTTCGTCGGACAAAACCCCCGCGATTCTTCATACAGGTAAAACCTTTACTCTGTTGAATTGGATAAAGCATAGAATTGTTTATCTTTCTGGTGGTTTGTGATTAATGTTGCGTTTGTTGTTGGTGGTTATCCTTGTTTGAAATGAATTGAATCGTGGGTTAGTGTTTGGTTAGGCAATAAATAGAGGTTTAGGTGGTTAGATAGAAATGAGATTATGGTTGTCTTGGGTAATAAATACATGTTTATGGTTAGATAGATATGAAAAGTCTTGTGTGATGAATGGGTTGGATAAACGTCTTCTCGGTTTGGTTTGGTGTGATCAAAGCGATTCTAGCTTCTGTTCTCTCCATAAAAATCTGTCTTCTCCTCTTTCTTGAATGCATAGAAATCTTTTCTTCTCCTCTTTCTTCTCTTCCCACTTTCTCATCTCTGTTATTTTCTTTCTCTCTTCCTTGAGATTGCTTCCGAAATGGATTCTTATCCATCTTCGCAGACCTCTAAATTTATTGAGCTATTAAATAGTCAACAAAGCATCTTCTTTGGCAACAACAATGACGACAGTGTCTCACTGTCTTCATCACAATCTCCGTATCTAGGTAATCTTGGAACCGAAGATGGTGGAGAGAGTGGTACAGAGCGTAGAGAACGGCGAGTGGACGCCTAAGGATGACATTTTGCTCATTAGCTCATGGCTTAACACAAGTAAAGATCCAGTGGTGAGCAATGAACAACGGTCAGACGCTTTCTGGACAAGAATAGCGGCTTACTTTGCGGCAAGTCGTCAAGATGGTGGCTGCGAACAGAGAGAAGCTAGGCATTGCAAGCAACGTTGGCACATGATCAATGATCTCGTGTGCAAGTTCTGTGGAGCCTACGAAGCTGCAAGCAGGGAGAAGACGAGCGGGCAAAATGAGAATGATGTGCTGAAACAAGCACATCAAATATTCTACACCAACCATAAGAAGAAATTCCTCCTTGAACATGCTTGGAAAGAGCTGAGGTTGGACCATAAGTGGTGTGAGCAAGCGTCTGCAAAAACCGAAGGAAGCTGAAAAAAAAAGAAAATGTGAGGATGGTGCTGATTCTTCAAGCTCTCAAGCAACTAAAATGAAGCATCCACCGGGTATTAAAGCCGCCAAGGCCAGTGGCAAGAAGACAATGGCTGAGGAGAATGCGATGAAGGAGTTTCACACCATGTGGTCAATAAAACAACAGGATCTCGCCATGAAAGACCGCTTGTCTAAGATGAGGCTACTGGAAAGTCTGATAGCCAAAAAAGATCCCCTTGCCGAGTACGAATAAGCCCTCAAGAAGAAGCTGGTTGATGGGTTGTTGTTGTCTTAAGTTCCTTTGATCTGTGTTCTTGAAGTTTCATCTTCTGTTCTCTTTTTATTAGTATCTTGTTCTGTCTGAAGTTCCTCTTGTTATGTTTGAGATGAAAACGCATGGTGTTAATGTACTTTAAATGTTCGTGGTTATGGTATTATGTTCATGGTACAATGTGCTTGTTTAAGTAAAATGTTCTTCATGGTTAATCTTGTTATGTTTGATGTGTTATGTTTAATCTGTTTTCTCATGGTTAAATGTTCTTCTTCATCTTGCAGGTCACGGCTGAGAGTTGACGTTGTGAGACCATGTGAGATGAGACCATGTGAGATGAGAGCATAGGAGACAGAGGTCACGGGTGAGAGTTGTTGGTGTTTGCTGTCGTTGTGGTCACGGGTGAGAGTTGTTGTAAAGAGTTCACGGGTGGTCACGAGAGTTTGTAAAGTACACTGAGTTGTTGTCTTTATTGTTTTGTATTCTTGTTTCATGGTTTTGATGTCTTTAGAGGTCACAAGAGTGTGTAAAGAACACTTATAAATTGGTTTGCATTCTCACCATTCTCATTCAATACGAGTTCACTATAATCTCATGTTCTTCTCTCCATTCTCATTCAAAACGAATTTTATCTTGTAACCAACAATCTCATCTTTCATAAGAAAAATTCAATCTTGTAACCCAACCTTCCATCTCTTCTTTCCCGGATTGAATCTTGTAACCCAACCTTCCATCTCTTGTTACCCAACCCAACCCAATCTTGTAACCCAACCTTCCATCTCTTGTTACCCAAGTTTTCCATCTTATCAAAAAACTTCAATCGCTTCTTTCACAAAAAAAAATTATATATTATCATCTCATGGCATTTTCTTCTCAAAACACTTTCGAAGATTCAATTTATGAAGCTTTTCGATCAATATTTTGATCAACATTTTGATCAAACATTTCAGAATCTGTTAAATGCTCAAGGTGATCAAGAAGATGAAAGAAGGACAAGAAAAAAATGAGTTTTTATCGAACGAAACCGTGAAGAAGGCCATCTCCGGTTATGGAACGATTATTTCAGTGACACTCCCACATATCCTGAAAATCTATTCAGACGACGATTTAGAATGAACAAGCCATTGTTCATGTGTATTGTTGATCACTTCTCCAATGAAGTTCAATTCTTTCGTCAAAAACAAGACGTTACCGGAAGACTTGGTCTCTCTGCACTTCAAAAGTGTTCAACAGCTATTCGTGTGTTGGCATATGGTTCTGCGCTTGATGCGGTCGACGAATACCTCCGGCTCGGTGCAACCACTGCTCGGTTATGTGTGGAAAATTTTGTGGAAGTAATAATAAATTTGTTCGGCGATGAGTACCTAAGAAGACCAACACTGGCTGATCTTCAGCGTCTACTTCATATTGGAGAGCTTCGTGGATTTCCCGGGATGATAGGAAGCAACGATTGTATGCATTGGGAGTGGAAGAATCGTCTCACCGCTTGGAAAGGCCAATATTCTCGTGGTTCGGGAAAACCCACCATCGTTTTAGAGGCGGTTGCTTCATATGATCTCTGGATATGACATGTGTTGTTTGGACCTCCAGGTACCTTAAATGATATTAATGTTCTTGATCGCTCACCTGTTTTTAATGACATAATAAATGGTCGAGCCCGGCAAGTGAATTTCTCGGTCAACGGAAGAGAGTACCATTTGGCTTACTATCTCACCGATGGTATTTATCCAAAATGGACAACTTTTATCGAATATATTCCAATTCCCAAGGGCCGAAAGCAGTTTTCTTTGCGCAACATCAAGAAGCTGTCCGAAAAGATGTCGAGCGTGCTTTCGGAGTTTTGCAAGCTCGATTTGCCATTGTCAAAAATCCCGCCCTTTCTTGGGATAAAGTCAAGATTGGAAAGATTATGAGAGCATGTATCATACTCCATAATATGATAGTAGAAGACGAAAGAGATGAATACACTCAATATGATATCTCAGATTTCCAACAAGGAGAAGGGAGCGGAAGTTCACATGTCGATCCCACCTATTCTACAAAAATCCCAACTAATATCGCCAATCAGATGGGTGTTCGAACAAGAATTCATGATAGACAAGCGCATCAACAACTGAAAGGCGATTTGGTTGAACATATATAGCGTAAATTTAGAAGTGATCAAGACAACAACTGAGCTTCGATGCCTCTTTGAAATTATTGTTTATTTTACAACTATTTGTTTTTATGTTTTCATGTTTTTATTTTAAAATCTATGTTTAAAATGTTATGTTTGACTTTGTTTTATTTAATAAATAAATTTAATCTTTGTTTAAAATTTTATGTTTAAAAAATTTAATTTTTTTTATTGCTAAGAACCTTAATTAATAAACCACCAGTAAACTACTATAATTAAGTGTCTCTTAACAAAAATTTTTTATCTTAATTTTAATAGTTAAAAAATCATTAAGAGACACTTGAGGGTTTTAGCAATGAACATGTTCTAACGTCGATGAAATGAGAATAAATGATTTTCTCGTTCAAAATTTCTGGCTATGACAACCAGTCCCAGCCATAATGTAACAGACTTTTATTTTTAAACTACAGTGTAACAGACTTACGAATAGAAGGAAATGGGAAATTTTCAAATGTCTCTTGATAGTTTTCGAAGACTTTACTTTGAGTTTGTACGTAGACACCATCGATGCATCATGTGGTGCTTTTGAATAACTGTAAATAAGAAAATTAAAAAACAACGCAAATGTATCTATCGTCAAATATCGCCATCAATTACCAAAGATATTTCCTCTCTTTAATTATTTTTATTAAAAATTATAGAGAGAAGTTGTGCTGGTGTATTTCCATTCAATTGCGTGCATAGTTTGTCTTTGTTTTTAATTCGAACGGGTCCAATCTATAACCAAGGAGACATGTCATTTTTGGGTGATGTCTACTGTCTGGTGCCATATATTGTGATTTGTCACATATCAATTTCTAACTAAACTTGTCTAGTATAAAATTAAGATTTAGGCGAAGATTTGTAGAAAAACATTTTCTCTCATCTTTTAATCTGTAATATTTTAGATTATCATACATGAGTGTAACAAATAAACCAAAAAAATAAATTGGTCGTGGAAATCTGACCAGCAAATACATGCAAGTTCCACAATCCATAATCTACAATACTTTTGAATGGAACATTATATTCAAACTTCAAAGTATATGAGATTGGTCAAGAGTATGTATTATTTTTTCTTTGAGAAGGTTCTACGGTATTTATTCAATGAAGAGCTTGTTTTAGTCTATTATTGCATAATATGATATATCATCTGTATTTTATGTCATCCTAGTGTAAATATCAAGAAAGATAGTATTATTCACAAAGGCCAAAATTTCAACTTTGATTCCGAATTGCAAAAGATAAAGAAGGAGTTCGGACTCATAATTATCATTTTTGAAGGTTCGAAATCAATGGTCATGGATAAAACTTTATGGATTTAACTAGGCATGGGCATTCGGGGTCCCAATTGGGTTTCGGTTTAGTCCAATCGGATTTCGGTTTTTCGGGTTTATCAAAATCAGCTTCATTTGGGTTATATGAAAATTCGGTTCAGGACCGGTTCGGGTTCTATCGGGTTCGGGTCAGGGTTAGTAAATCTTCAAAGAACCGGTACAACCCGATGTACTTTCGGGTTCGGGTCCCAATCGGTTCTTCGGTTTAAATGTACCTGATTTTTATCTACTTCGTAACAAAAAAATGAGTAAAATCAGTTCTTCGGCTTTAAAATACTTGATTTGTACCTATTTTGTAACCAAAACATAAATAAAACTGGTTCAAAAAAAAAAGAAAGGAACATCAAATGGGATCATTCAAAATCAAATGAAAGTTAAACATGGTTATTGATCGAAAGAAAACCAAATAAATGAAAGCATAAAACGAAAACCAAGTTCTTATGAAATACAAAAACATTATTCAATGAAAATAAAACCAAAATCTAAAAACTTTAACATTCAACCATCAATCTTCGTATAATAGATAATTATTTTAGATGTTCAATATATTTTGAATACATATTAGGTGAGATCATGTTTGGTACAAGTTATTTTTGAAAATTTTAAATGTTTCGAGTTCTATCGGATATCCATTTAGATTCGGGTTCGGTTCGGATAATACCCACAATCCGATATACCATAAAACAAGATCCATTCGGTATTTATGCCGGGTTCGGATCGGTTCGGATTCATTTTTATCGGATCGGATTCGGTTCGGGTTTTCGGATTCGGTTTATTTGCCCAGCCCTAGATTTAACAAAACTAGGATAAGACAATTAGTTAGTACAACAAAATTATTTAATGAATTTATAAAATTCGAATAGGACAATTTATTAATTTCTTATGACAGGGTTGGATCATGGATGTGTCTCTTAAAGAATTTCTTACCTGGTAACTGTTAAAGAATTTGTTATATTGTTATTTTATTTTTTACTTTAACAATTTTGATATTTGGAAATGATTTATATATTAACACTATTTTGTAGACTGGACGGGAATATACCTTTTTTCAAGTCGTGAAGTTATCCAAATTGTCAATTTTAATGAACTATATTGAACTGTGATTCAAATTGTTAATTTTCTAAAAATTATCCGGTTCAGTTTTGTATGGACCATAATCTACAACAGTTTTAATGGTTTTTTATTAATTTAATATTTCTGAAATTTAATTCGCTACGTCACCGGATCATGGTTAACCAATTATTAGACCCAATTCAACTATATAACTGGTTTCTACTCAAATCCAGTTCAATCACTGGATTAGTCCGATTTTAAAAATACTGGCATTTGGTTAATGCCAACCGCCAATTTCCGCATGTATTTTATTGTGAAAGCTCAATATAAAGCTCATAGTAAGCTTACAACATTTTATTCGGAAAATATATATTAAGCAGATAACAAAAAATTAATATAAGGAATAGAAAAAACGTATTCGCTCTTTTTATATATGCAGTATTAAAAACTTAAATAATGCGGTTTAATGATTATATGTGTGATTATACTGAATATTCTATAAACATCAATTTCTTATTATTTTTTGTCAACTAACAGCAATTTTATAGTAAAAATCATAGTTTTTGATAGTTTTAAAATATAATAATTTCAATAATAAATTCCTGGTATTCAAAAACATACTGCAAAGTCTGATATTAGCTAAAGTCATGACATCAAAATTAAATATAGGAAAATTTTGCTCTAACGTCAAGGAACATATAAAAGTGGGTAACTTTCCTCGGGATTTTCTGTTAAATTAGTTGATTTACGAGAAAATGACTAGGATAGCACTAAAAAAGTTTTTGTCACAAATATAGTTTCTAAGAATAAAAATGACTAAAATAACATTTAATGTTTTATCAAAAGAGATAAATATACACTTATACCCCGATAAATTAATTTAGACATTAGGGTTTAGAGTTAACGGGTGATTGTCACAAATATAGTTTCTAAGAATAAAAATGACTAAAATAACATTTAATGTTTTATCAAAAGAGATAAATATACACTTATACCCCGATAAATTAATTTAGACATTAGGGTTTAGATTTAGGGTTTAGAGTTTAGAGTTTAGGGTTTAGAGTTTAGAGTTTAGGGTTAAGGGGTGGGTTTTAAGATTTAGGGTTTAGGGTTTAGGTTTTAGGGTTTAGAGTTTAGGGTTTAGAGTTTATGTTTTAGGGTTTAGAGTTGGGGAATGGGTTTTTGGGATAAGATTTCAAATTTTGAAAAATAAAAAAAATTAAATTTTTCAAAAGATAAAATGCTATTTTAGTCATTTTAGTTTTTGAGGACTATTTTTGTGACATAAACTTATTTGGGAGATTTGCTCTTGATTTATTAGCATGGTTAGAACTTAGAAGAAAAATACAAAATCAAACTGTTGGGGGCACTTAGAAGAACAGTGGAATAATGGATTAGATATGTATCCACTTCTGCATCTCCATCATCATCCATTCATCATCATCATCATCATCATCATCATCATCAGCCACCTTTCTACTTTGTCTGTTTCACAACTGCCCAATCTACCTCCCAAAGTCGTCTCTTCCATGTGATACACTTCGCTTGGCTTCTTCTGCCTTTAGCTGTTCCCGTCTCAACGTTCGTACGTTAAAGGTAAAGTCTTCTTCTTCTTCTTCTTCTTCCCTTACGTATTTTCGTTTTCCATCTAAAGATTCATTCTCTCCTCCGAGTTTCGTCCCCTGTCTACTCTGTTTCTGTGATGTTGACCTCTCTCTTAAGCTGATCTGATATGTGTTCTTCTTCCTCTTTGATGCTTCTGTCTCTGTAATTCTTTGACTACTTTAGATATTTTATCTTATGGGTTTCATTAAACTCGCACAAAGCTCGTGACTTTGAGTTATATAACCAGTTCAGCTCTATTAAAGTTTTCTTGTAGACCAAACACTCATGAGTTACAGTGTCTTGTTCTTAATCTTCCTTTTGACTATTTTATGAAAAGTTCTTGATCTTCGTTACTTTTCAATAGTCTGATTCCAGAGAAGATATGGAAGATTCCACTAAGAGTAATGCCGATTCAGCTAATCAGAAACAGAATCCTATTCTTGTAGAGGTAAGCAAAACCACTTTGTTACTTGAAGAATCATACCGTTGAACACACAGTCAATGATTTATATATCTCTCAGGTAAACAACATTGAGAAACAGCTATGGACGTTAATCCACTCAAAAGGTATAATGCATCCAGATGTTTCAGAACTATACACTAAATCAATTTCCACTTACGAGCAAATCTTTAAAAGCAATCTCCAACAAGAAGAGCTTCAAGAAGTTGAGTTCTGTCTCTGGAAACTTCACTATAAACACATAGACGAGTTCCGTAAAGGGGTCAAGACAGATTATCCCGCCACTCATATGAAAGCATTCAAAATGTTTCTCTTAAGAGCCGCAGAGTTTTATAGGAATCTGATCTTCAAAGTTGAGGAATCTGGATTCTTATGCCACCGTTTCTATATCTGTCTTGGAGATCTTGAAAGGTATAAAGAACAGTATCTGAAAACACATGAGCATCCTCCTAATTGGTCAACTGCAGCTAGTTACTATCTTGAAGCTGCAAAGTCTTGGCCTGATAGTGGGAATCCTCATAACCAGGTAACTTAATTTAGAGGAAAATTCTAAATCTACCTCAAATTTGATATCACTTTTCAAATTTACCTTTAAAAGATAATCGTTTTCATAAATATTTTAAGTTTATTATGAAATTAGTCTTTTTTCCTTATATTATTCGCATTTTAAGTGGTTTTCTTTGCATCTGTGAAGCTAGCTGTGTTGGCTACTTATGTTGGTGATGAGTTCTTGGCTTTGTACCACTGTGTGAGAAGCTTAGCTGTGAAAGAACCTTTCCCTGGTGCTTCCAACAATCTTCTTTTGTTGTTTGAGAAGGTGATTGATTCACTCACTGATACTTCTCTTATTACCTGTAGTTATGATTGTTTTGCCTTACATTGCACTTGTTTTAACTACTGCAGAACAGGTCTTCTCCTTTGAAGTCTCTGTCTACTGATGCAGAGTTTAACATCTTAAACCCATCAGAGAGGAATGTTGTTGTGAAGGACTTAACGGCTGGAACTGATTTATTATGGCCACTGGTGGTTCGAACTATTAGCTTCTTTTTCCTTAAATCCAGGTCAGCTTGGACAACATTCTCTGTTTTTTTTTTTTACAAACTGTTCTTGTCTTAATTGTTTCTGGTTTGTTTCAGTTTTGATGACTTTGGTTGCACGTTTGCATCAACTATGAGAGAGTTGGATGCAGCCTTTGCAGCAGATGATAAGAGCCTAGAAGCCATGCTGGAGTCTTATCAAGTTATGGACTTATCAAGAAAGGGACCTTATAGAATCCTCCAACTTGTTGCGGTTTTGGTCTTCATCTTCCACCACTTAGCCGAGTTTAATGAATCAGACAAGGCTAAAGAGGAAGTAAAGCTAACAAAATTAGCTTTAACAATGGTGAACATCGTCATGGGGAGAGTTGTTGAGAGATGTTTGAAGACAAGCCCCTTGGATTCTTGTCCTCTCTTGCCTGCTCTACTTGTGTTTCTAGACTACTTACCGTTTCTGCTTGACAAGACAGAAGAAGAAGAAGAATGCAGGTTTGATGAGAAGAGTGAGATTTCTTTCTCTTACTTCTTTGACAAACTTGTTGATCTCTTGAACCAGTTAAAGGTGGAAGGACAAAACTGTTCTGCTCTTTGGGAGGATCATGAACTGAGGTCATTGGCTCCTCTTGCTCCTGTACATCTGCTTCTGGATTTCTCAAGTCATATGGATCTAAGAGAGAGTTTTGTTAATGGAAAGGAGATTCGTCTTCAACGGATTTTAAGTTCAGCTATTAGGATCTCAAGTAGACAGAAGAAGGGTTCTCAAAAGTGGTTGTTCTTAGACAAGCAAGGGACTTGGTCCTACTCAAATGAACAGGGGAGTAACATAACATATATTGCTGTAGGAACTGTTGAGAATGAGAGTGAAAGATCTTTGCCTGCAGAAGAGGAAGAAGTCATTCTTCTCAAGCCGCTTGTAAGGTCTCAGTCTGCTCCAATCTCTTCTTCTGGCATTGCAACGAACCCACTCAGCTCGAATAACAAAACTTCATCTGATGAAAGCCTAAGACGTACCTCATCACTCATTGCGAACCATAGCACACAGGATACTAACTCTGAAAGCTTCAGCTTCACGCAAGGTCTTAAGAATACAGATCCACAAGGCACAGTCTCAGGAAGACCTCCATCGCTAAGCGCGTGGGTAGTTGACAAGAACAAAGAGAATGGAGGAGTAAGTAAGGCAAAAGGGTTAAGCCCTATTGATGAAACAAGTCCTGTCACATCCTTTGATAGTCTCTCAATTTCTTCCTATTCGCCTCCTACTCCATCTGCTCCATTACTTCCTGAAGACGCCTCTTGGTTTCATAATGGCCCTATTGACGAACCCCCCGGTTTCATGAAGACATACACAAACTCGCCACATGTTGGGATGTCTTCTTCTGAATGGTTGTGTCGTTATAGAGAGAGTAGGAAGCTTGGACCAGCCTATTCCTATCAAGGTCAGGGGACAAACAACTTCTTGGCTCATGGATCTTCCAAGTTCAGTCTCTTAGCTAGGTACGGGACACCAAATGATCAGTCGATGATCACTACTGAAAACTCAATGTTTCATCCTCAGCTTTACAATGAATCTAGAGGAGAGAAGCTATGGAAAGGTCAACAAAGCACAAGAAACGCTTATGGCTTCAGTGATGATCCTGGACCGTTTCTTAGATACTTGAGAGAGAAAGAGTGGCTGAATGAGAATGGTGAGAGGTTAAGAGAAGGTTGTAAGTGAGTGAGTTTACAAGAAACTGTCTCAAGTTGGCAAGTTGTAACAAACCTATAGTTATCCTCTTGTCTCCTTGTGTGGTGCTGCTCATTTTTCAAGAGAATGAAAACACAATAAGAAAAAAGTTTGGATGTATGTATATAAATAAACAAAGGAAACTTCAAAAGCTTTAAATCCATTAACTTCTTTTGTGTTCTTGAGGAATGAATCGAATTAGATCAGCATTGAAACCAGTTCAAAGAGAGACTAGTATAAGTGATAATCATCTACATGGGATGAGGAAGTAAATAAAGTGAAACCAAGAAAAGGATCAAGATGGAGGTCTTGTCTCAGTTCCCTTGCTGTTTGTGCTTCTGCTTCCTCAAGCCAAATAAAGAAAACAAAACAAGAAGAAGAAAGCAAAATCCTATTGTCTACTTCAAAGAGAAACTGGAATTTTCATGTTGACTTTGTGTCTGCGTCTGAGTAACTAGAAAGGATAACTTGGTGCTTGATCATTTGGTTTTATCTGTAGGTGCCAAGTTCAACTCTTGCATCTGTGTCTCCACTGGTACTAACCCTGTCTGTCTGAGCAAGAAACCTGCATAACAAAAAGCATTGTGTAACTGTTAAACAAAGCAGCTATGTGAAGGTTTCAATAAGCTCTTCAAGATACTCAAAACATTTCATAAAGATGACATCAGGACCGGCTCAACACTTGCCAAGGATCCCAGGGCAAAAAAGAAAATTTACCCTCTAAAATTTATATGCAGATAATGTTTAAAATATTTTTAAAATTAATCAATAATATTTTGTATATTTTGTAATGAATATAAAACTATATACATGTCAAATAATTTTGGGCTCTTTTCAATTTTATTTATTATATTTACAAATTTTTTATTTAAAAAAATATAGATTTATAAAAAAATCAGTACATTTAATTATTATTATACTGGGAGGGGCACAGGGCTTAGCACCGCTTGTCCCCCTAGTGAGCCGGCCCTGGATGATATACCAGTTGAGGAGGACGAAGAGAGAAGAAGCGATTACGATGAGGAAGCCAACATGAACAAGCAACATGGATTGCCCACTTGTGAAAGCTATGGAGAGCATGAAAGTGAGACAGAGACCCAGCATAAGAAACGATAATTTGAGAGTGTTCCATGTCGAAGCCTGTAAAAAGATCCGATCCAAGTAGGGTTTTATAAACAGCATCGACAAAGAGGGTAAGAAGAAGAGAAGTATACGAACATTGACGCCTGGAGCTAGAGCTCCGAGAAGAACAGCTTCCGTTGACGAAACCTCTGATCTCTGCTTCTTCTTCTCCATCTTTCTTTCTTCACAGATTGGAGGAGGACTCTGTTTTCTCCAAGGAAAGCCATAATTAGAACCGATAATCTTAAACCGAAACGGTTTATTCCGGTATATCTCTGTGTTCTGTGGACTTGTTGACTTTTTAAATTTTTGTTGACATTATTCACTCTTTTTGTTTGATTATAATACGATATCTATATTATCTTAAAATATATGAAAGTTGTAGACCTTACTTAGAGCATGTTCAATGGGAAAGACCCTATTAGGTCAATTAAGTATATTTAATAACTAAATTTTTGTTAAGAGATATTTTTTTTTTAACACTGTGTAATCAATAAAAAATGGAAGAGAGTTCAACTCCAAAGTACATAGGCAAAACACAACATGGAAACCAGTAGACCCCAGAACTTAAAATAAAAGAGGAGAAGATAAACTAAAATGCCAAAACCGCAAAGGAGAAACCAGTAACATGAAGGATTCTCACAAGTCTGCAGCTGGTTGTCACAGTATGAAGAGCATCTTGAATCATTGATCTTCCCCCAAAGCTTCCTCTTGAAGCTCCGAAGCTAACCAGAAAGGACCGGCATGAGCAATGTAAGACGAGTATCTGTGATCGCGAGTAACACTAGTGGTGATTGCTTCCGCACACCGGTTTCCTTCTATATGCGCAAAGGCTACGGTCCATAGCCGAAAAAGGATAGCTTATTACGAATGTCCTGCAACATATCATTGAATTGTGGAAACAAGGAAGGTCTAAGGATTGCTTCCCCCGCAAGGTAGGAGGAGGATTCGAAAACCACTCTCTCGTACCGAAGAGATGAGATGGACTCAACTGCCCAGAGGAAACTCCATAGCTCTGCTTCCATCTTATTTGACACTGAAGAGTAGGATCGGCGACTATGACAAAGAACTTGACCTGACTGATCTCTTAGTATCCAAGCTGCTCCACGGTTCTGTCTGTCGTCAATCCACGATGTTCCAATATTACACTTAACAAAAGAAGCTGAAGGTTTTTGCCATCGCAAGACATTCACCAGACTGCTTTGAATTAATTCCTCATTTCTGGATGATGGATCGTTGGCTCCAAACCATGCTGCAGCGTCCACTTTAACCCTTTCCCATATATCTGATGCTCCTAAGCTCACCCTTTCAAATACTGACATATTCCTAGCTTTCCATAAGTGCCACAGAATCCACGGAAAGTATTTAGAGCTGGTGTCAGATGATGTGCTTCGCCTGCAGACATCCATCAGGTGATGAAAGTTCAAAAATACCGAGTTCATGGAGAAACCAGCAGGAGGCCAAGTAATATTTGACAATCTCCAAACTTCTTTTGCTGTATGGCAATGAAAGAGAATATGACAAATCGTCTCCGGGTGCGCATGACACATCTTACAGCTTGGATCTATCTGTATACCCCTAGTATGTAGCCTCGTCGCCACAGCCAAAGCTCCTGCTAAAGCTCTCCACATGAAATGACGGATCTTAGGAAGAGTCTTTACTTTCCAAATATTAGACCAAAGTCTTTTTTCCACCGGGGGCAGAGATGGAGCTTCAGGAGAAGATATAGTCTGAAGGTGTTCTAGCAATTTGTAGCCACTCTGCGAGTCATATTTTCCGTCTCTACTAAAACCCCATACCAGTGTATCTTCACGCCGATGATCTAACTTCATCCCCAAGATATGATTAGCATATTCTTCTACAAATAAGTGGCGTACTCTCGCAACATCCCACGTACCATATCTCGCATCTATAAGGTCCGATACTTTGAGGGTAAGATCAACACCATCAGTTCGGTACCTCGGGGGTCTTCGTATCTCCATCCGTAGCCAGTTTTCATACCAGACGTGAGTATCCTGGCCATTGCCAACTCTTTTCCACAGACCCTGCAAGAGAAGCTCCCTGCCATGAATAATACTCCTCCAAGCATAGGAGGGTCGAGTTCCAATGCCACACTCTAAGAAATCACCTTGACAGAAGTATCTACTTTTCATTACTCGAGCTAGTAGGGACTGCGGTTTATACCAGATTCGCCAAGCTTGCTTGCACAAGAGGGCCTGATTAAACCATTCAATGTCCTTAAATCCCATTCCACCAAGCTCTTTGGATTTGCACAACTTCTTCCAAGCGACCCATGCTATCTTACGTTTCTCAGCAGTCCCACCCCACCAGAACTCAGTCATTATGCTAGTCAATTTGGCACACAGATCTTTGGGAAGCTTAAAACAAGTCATAGCGAAAACTGGTAACGCCAAACCCACTGACTTTAGAATGATCTCCTTGCCTCCCTGAGATAAGACCTTAGCTCCACCTCCCCGAAGTCTCCCTTGTATCTTGTCGTGGATGAAACTTAGTAACTTCCCTTTGGAGCTACTGAAACACTCGGGCAGTCCAAGATAAGAGCCCTCTCCACCTTCCTGCTCTATTCCCAAGATCGTCTTCATCTCTTCACGCAAGTGAATAGGTACTTTGGCTCCAAAAATAATAGATGACTTGGTGTAGTTAATCACTTGACCAGAAGCCTCACCATAGAGTTTCAGCCTCCTAACGATCTCTGCTCCATCATCACTAGACGCCTCACACAGCAGTAAGCTATCATCGGAAAACAGGAGATGATGCACTGAGGGTCCCTGAGCTGAGAGTCTAATACCATGCAGCTTTCCATTCGCCTCAGCCTGATTCAAGGTACTAACCAAAGCTTCCGCGCACAGAATAAACAAGAACGGTGACAATGTGTCCCCCTGTCTAATCCCATTCTCCGGTTTAATGAAACCATGTTGACCACCATTCAAGAGGATGGAGTACGTGACCGAGCTGATGCAAGACAATATCCAAGTCACCCATCTTCTATCAAAACCCAAGCGTTCTAGTAGAATCTCAACAAAAGACCATTCCACCCGATCATAGGCTTTGGACATGTCTGTCTTGATTGCTAAGAACCTATCATTTATCCCCTCCTTGGTTCGTAGAGCATGTACCATCTCGTGAGCTACTAGGATATTATCAGTGATAAGCCGACCGCCAAGGAACGCTCCTTGTGTATCTGACACAATATCAGGAAGAATATGCTTCAATCTGTTGCATAAGACCTTGGATACAATTTTGTAATGAACTGAGCATAAGCTGATCGGCCTTAGCTCAGTCATTGTCGAGGGAGCCGCCACCTTTGGGAGGAGACATATATGTGTGTGATTCCAGCCAGCAGGTAGAACTGCTGTTCGAAAAAAACCCTGAATTCCCTCAACTGTAGACGGTCCCACAATGTCCCAAAAACGCTTGTAGAAGGTTCCTGTAAGACCATCTGCCCTTGGGGCACTATCTCCTTTGATAGAAAAAGCAGCAACTTTGATTTCTTCTGCAAGCACCGGAGCCACGAGCATCGAGTTCATAGCCGGTGTTACTCGACCCTGAAAACCTTCAAACAGACTCTCCAGATCCCAAGGATTCGAGCTGGTGAAGATATCTCGAAAGTAATCAGTTGCAATGCTGCCTTTAGACCCCTCAGAAAAATGTTCTTCGCCCAAGGCATCTTTGAGCATTAGAATATGATTCTTAATTCTACGACTTTTTGCACAAAGATGAAAGTATCTCGTGTTCCTGTCCCCAAGCTTCAACCATCTGATACGACTACGCTGACGCCAGAAGGACTCTTCTGCTCGATATGCTTGGGAGAGCTCACGTCTTAGACGTTTCATCTTGATCCAACTTGGGAATCTTTTCGAAACCTCCTCTTCCAAAGAGACTTTCAACCTTTTGATTCTACCCCCTGCATTAACAGTAGTCACTCTCTTCCATTTAGCCAGCTCCCTCCGACATCTGTTAATACGATCAGCCAGCGGAGTATTAGAGCCTGCAGACACAGAAGGGCCCCACCCAAGCCGCACAATCTCCTAAACTCCACGTTGCTTTGCTAATCTTTTGTCAAATATGAACCTTCCCTTTCCCATCTCTCTTTCTTCAAGTGCAAATGTCACCCGAATTGGTCGATGATCAGAAGTGACCATACCAAGATACTCCATATGCGCTTTGGGAAATAATTGGAACCATTCATCATTACCGAAGCTTCGGTCCAGTCTGCATTGGATCCATACACTGTCTCGCCACCCAGCCCACGACAGTTGATTCCCCGAGCTCTTCGTTTCTTTAAGCTTGCAGTTATCAACCATATTTCTAAAATCCCAGCAATTGTAATCTTGCCTCATTGTTCCTCCTAACTTCTCAGATGGGCATAGCAGCTCATTGAAGTCCCCCACCAAACACCATGCCTCATTTCTCACCATTCCAATAGTACTCAGCCTGTCCCACACTAAACTCCTGCGAGCACGAACCGGATCACCATATATATACGACAGATAGAAGCCCAGAGACCCTGCCGTGACATGCAAGTCAATGATTCTTTTATCAGCTTCCAACACATCCACTTTGTAGCACCCTTTCCACATTACCGCCAAACCCCCACTTAGACCTATGGGGTCAACAGTTAAAATCTCATCGTAACCAAAATCTTTTTGTAACCCAACCATGTAATCTCTCTTCTGCTTAGTTTCCATTAAAAATAAAAAATCCGGGAAAAAATCCTTTCTTAACTCCCGGAGTTGTTGAACTGTCTCAGTGCTTCCAGCTCCTCGACAGTTCCAGCTAATTGTTAAGAGATCTTATTAAAGTATTTTTGTTTTCTTTGCTCCAATGGTAAAACCACAGAGGTTCTTAAAAAAACACTTATGCATGTCTGTGTGTATCTGTGAATGTTTCTTTTGAATGAAACAAAAGCACCAAAGTGATGTTAGACTGCACACCCTGCTCAACAAATGAGTTCTCCAAAGAATCAAGATACAAGTTGTGTTTCTCATTTGTCCAGCCACCACATTCATCCTGCAGAAACAATTTTACAAAACAAAAACAATATTGATGAGTATTAATCATCCTGCCGGTGAAACTCAAGATGAAAACTTGTCAATAAAACTAAACCATTACGACTCAACGATCAGGTGTCCTCATACAGATTGATAAGCCTGAGCCAAAGCATTGCAACCACTGAACACAAACTCCAATTGCTCAAAACAGTTTAAAAGATATGACTTTTCGATTTGGTAAATGCTTATAAATAATTAGTTAAAGATCTCAACATCAGCATCATTGCATCAAAACAAAAAT
>NC_027750.1:51543128-51556616 GCF_000695525.1 Brassica oleracea var. oleracea | reverse complement strand
CACCAACAGATAAAGCATCACCACCCCCACCAAGAACCCAACCAAAACCTCCATCAATCTTCTTCCTTTCCCTCCACCACCACCATCTTCGTCCCACCACCGCTCCTCAAATGCGCCAACAAACCTTTCAAGAACATCTCGCTATACAGCAACGTCTCGTCGACTTCGCCAGAATCAATCCCGGAGCTAGGCCACCCGGTCTCCGCCACAATCACGGAAAGATTTTCGTGTCCCATCACATCCATGGACGTCCTGCATCGCACGGAGGGGAGACGTCGGGGGAGTACGAGACGACGTCGACGGAGATGATGGAGATTTTGGCACGGGGTAGAAAGCACCAGCGCATCGCGGAACCACCGAGAGAGATTGAGATAAACGAATCTCGACTAGTGACACGTCGCACCTAAGAACCGTGCCTTGGAGCACTTAATTAGGAGATGTGCCTTCACTTTAATTCATTTTTTCTTTTTCTTTTTTTTATAATTACCCTAAGAGACGGGTTCAAGAGCTCGCGGTAAACCTGCTCTTATTGATAGTTACATTTTTTAAATAAACATATTTAAGAAAACATAATTACATGACAAACTATGTACATCAAATCTTAGATGTAAGTTAGAGAAATTTAAGTCACTTCAAAAATAATTATATGCATTTAGACAAAAAAAAAGAAAAGAAAAAGAACAAAACTTATTCGGGAATAAGAGTCTCGATTTGAAATAAACTATAAATATTTTTTTATAAAATATCACTATCAACTTTTATAAAACATTTTCTTAGAGAATATCATTTTTTAGCCACGCCAGAGCTAAAGGATAGCCCCCAGCTACATGGTAGGCATTGCTTTGTTTAGCCGTCGGCTCAATCCTCTCATCAAATGGGGAGGCCTATGCTATAAGCGATCATGGCAAATGTCTTAACCTATCAACCGGTGCATTATTCGCATAGTTGACTTTTGCTTGATTGCATCAATTTTTTCCTTCTATATCCCAGCTGGCATGTGATCATTTCATCAAAAACGCTTTGATGTATAAAATGAACGTTTTTTGTTTTTGTTTTTGATTATTCGACAGAAAAAACTATATTAACATCAATATTATTAAGACCAAACCTGGATGGCTGCGTGATTAAATAAATGTTTTCATTTATATTTAAATCTTAGTTGTCACAAATTCTGTAATGATGCAGTTACATGAGTGTTTGGACAATAATTATAGCGTATTAATTTTATATACTTTAGTTAGATGTATGTTTCCACGCCCGCCAGTAACAAATAGCCATGTGTCCTTTGTAATAACTTATATAAATAATACAGAAAGAAAGAGAATAATTATATCATATTAAGATTTTCCTTTTTTTTCCCTCCACTTATTATAGTTTTACCCAAACTAACAATTTTTCACATACATAAAATCTTTTTTTTTCTTAAATTCAACACTGAATTATATTAAGGTTTTATTAACTTAATGCACAAAGAAAAAAAAAACTTAATGCACAAACACCTATAAAACATAATTTACACATGGAAAAAGATTAGAAGATTTATCAAACTGCCTTTTTGTTTCACGCGGAATTATATATTAATGAGTTTTTGGGAAGAGTGTATTTATAGTAAGAGATTTTGATTAGTCAATTGTGACAGTAATTTTGTTTGTTTGTTTGTATGAGCGTGTGTTGGGGGTGAGAAAGAGTGACTTTTGGCCTTCGCTCTCTTCTGCTTCTGATTTTGAAATTGCTGAGGAATCAAAACCCTATCTCCCAATCACAAACCCTAGCTTTTCGATTTCGTAGATCAGATTGCAATCTAGCCAACCCAGAATCGATTTGGGTGAACTTGAACAAGCTTAGACTCGTGAATCTGAGATTTGGAACATTGAACATTCGAATCGAGTTTTGAGTGCTTTGTTTTTGATTGGGAAGATTCGATGGAGTGATTCAAGAGAGGGGGGGGGAGAAGAGATGACTGGATTGGGCGTTCGATCCAGTAGCAATGGCTCATTGGAGAAGACGGGACTCAACGGCGTCGTTTTATCTATCCAGACGACGCGTGCGAAGCCATCTAAGATGCACAAGGAGAGGGAAGGAAGGAGGATCTGCAAATTCGCTGGCCGCAAGAAGGTCGGCATGTTGCTCCTCTTCTTAATCTCCGCCGTCGTCTTCCTCCGCGTCCTCTTCGTCGGCAAAGGTATCACCTTTACTTTCTTTATGTGTATGAACTCTTGTGGACATTACTTCATATCATATATTGTGTTTGTAATCAGGTGAAGATGGTCAGGTTCCTCCGAGTCTTCATTTCAATGGCACTTTTGTTGTAAACCATTCATACATGTTACCAACTAATGAAGAGGAAACCATCAGCATTCGGAATATATCTTTCCTGGGTTTGAATGCCGTGCTGTCTCCTCCTATGCATTTTCTTGGATACACGCTTCCTCAAGGCCATCCTTGTAACAGTTTCACCTTGCCTCCCCCACCAGCCGACAGGAAAAGAACAGGACCTCGCTGTAAGTCTTTTAACTTTCTTATGATCACTACTAGACTCGTAAGAAGTGTTTTGGTTTGATTTCAGCATGCCCGGTGTGTTATCTTCCGGTAGAAGAAGCGATTGCCTTGATGCCGAGCGCCCCGTCGTTTTCCCCTCTTCTTAAGAACTTGACGTATATATATGAAGAACCACTTAACAGAGACACAGAGTTTGGAGGCTCAGATTTTGGTGGTTATCCTACTTTGAAACATAGGAATGATTCTTTTGAGATTAAAGAAACTATGAGTGTACATTGTGGGTAAGTTTTCTTTGTGGCCTTGTCTCATATTAGTAAATTTTGTTTTTGTGTGTGTTTTATCGCTGATTCTTCCAATTCAATCAGCTTTGTCAAAGGACCTCAACCTGGTCGAAATACAGGTTTTGACATTGATGAGGCTGATCTTCTTGAAATGAAGCAGTGCCGTGGGATAGTCGTTGCTTCAGCTGTATTTGGTTAGTGCTTCGAGTTATACTTATCTTATTTGTAATCAACGTCTCTAGACGTGTTGCCAATTTTTGTGTGTTTCTGATTAAGGATCTCTCTCTCTTTTTTTGTTTCAGATGCTTTTGATGATGTAAAAGCCCCACAAAATATAAGTAAATACTCGGAGGAAACAGTTTGCTTCTACATGTTTGTTGACGAAGAAACTGAATCAATTTTGAAGAGGGAACGAGGCCTTAACGGCAACAAGAAAGTAGGGATATGGAGAGTTGTTGTTGTTCATAATCTCCCTTATTCAGATGGAAGACGCAATGGAAAGGTAAATGTTCACACCTCTTATCTTTCTTCTGACGATGTTATGCATTCAAGTTACTCGAAACTAGAACATGATGCTAGAGAGTATTGTATCCACACTGCTGTAACAACAGCCTTTTTGCTTTAGATCAGGCTTGAAGTTGTTTACTATAAAGGGAGAGCAAAGAATTATCCGCCTAGTTCCAAAATGGACAGAGTAAAGAGAAAAAAAAGCCACTTATATGCTGATAACTCGTTCTCTTTGTAGGTACCGAAGCTTCTTGTTCATAGGATGTTTCCAAATGCTCGCTATTCTTTATGGATTGATGGAAAACTTGAGCTTGTCGTCGATCCACATCAGATTCTGGAAAGGTAAAGTCTTATCATATATTATCCCTTTAAGATCAGTACCAGGATATCTCTAGTTGGCTATGCAACTTCCTTCAGTTACTGAATAACAAACATTCCTGTACTCATTTTAGTGATTTCTTATGGTGTGATAATCTGTTAGTTCCACTGTTTATTCCATTACCGCTCTTTTCATCAGGTTCTTGTGGAGGAAAAATGCTACTTTTGCAATCTCTAAACATTACAAAAGATTTGATGTCTTAGTGGAAGCCGAAGCAAATAAAGCTGCTGGTAAATATGATAACGCCTCTATTGACTTCCAAGTGGAGTTTTACAAGAATGAAGGGTTAACCCCATACTCTGTTGCAAAGCTCCCAATCACAAGCGGTATGTCTCTTTGGCTTACCCTTTTTTCAAACAATCCGCTTTTGGCATCAAGAGGTTAATGTGTAGGCAAATGTTGCAGACGTACCAGAGGGGTGTGTCATTTTAAGAGAGCATGTTCCCATAAGCAACCTCTTCACTTGTCTTTGGTTCAACGAAGTAGACCGGTTCACTTCTAGAGATCAAATCAGTTTCTCAACAGTAAGAGACAAGATTGCAGCTAAAACAAACTGGACAGTTAGCATGTTCCTTGACTGCGAAAGACGCAACTTTGTAGTCCAGGTAATTTCTTCTTTCTTATGTTTGACTTAGCCTAAACAAAAGTAGTAACTAATCGAAAACAATCAAATGCAGAGATATCATCGAGCAGAACAAGAGAGATATGCAAGGCAGAAACCTCCAGTGCCTAAGTTTTCTCCTCCTCCACCTTCACTGCCTACTAAACCAGTTTTAACCAGCAGTGATTTGCCAAGGAAAGTCTCGAGTGGAAGAGCGGTTAGCAGAACAACGCCGCCTAGAAGGCGTGGAAGACGGTCTGGTCCAAGAGGTCACAGGAAAGCCAATCTGCCTGTGCGGTTACAAGATTCAGCTTAGGACTGAAAGAAACAAAGCCCCTTGCAAAGAAGTTGGGTTTCTTCTTCTTCATGGTCACTTTATTGATTCAAATTTCACCACACAGTATGTTCGTTTTTTGTTTTGTTTCTCCATTGATTCAAAGGATTCAAAATCATTTTTTCAATGTATATATATATTATACACAGACATTTTTGTACTTGGATGATAAATTATAGTTTCGAATTTTTGAAGAAAGGCTGTCTAAGTTTTGTTTTGAGTGTTATCGAAGTTGTCTTCTCTTTTTTTCTGTCATAAAATGTAAAAGAATACATATCTAAATGAGATAGATCATTGTCTTATATAGGAAATACGAATAATTTCTAAATTTAAGAACTGAATTTTAATTTTATTTGCAAGTCAGTGAGTTTTTTTTGGATTTATGTTTTTGTATTTTTGCGATATCCTTTTAAATCCACTAACATTCACTGTAAAATTAATTGTATAGATAATTCCATATGGTTAAATAATACTGATTAATAATTAGTATTTATAATTTACTAAATGAATACTTCCTCCATTCCTTAAAGTTACATATTCTAGAAAAAAAATTTGTTTCAAAAAGATCTATTTTTTACATTTTCAAAGTATGTTTTATTAACAAATTGCAAACTTAAAAAAACTTGATTGCACTAATTGAATTTTTATTGGCTTAAAATTATAGAAAAAAGAAAAACACAAAAATATTTGCAAATTTAATGTGTTTTATTAAAACGTGTGAAAAATCTAGAATATGTAACTTTAAAGAACAGATAGAGTAATAGATACCAACGCGAATTATCTTGAAAAAAACAAAAAAAAAACTTCAGAAAAAAATGAATTAAGGCAAATACATGTTTAAAATTTATATAATGATGTAAATGAATATTTACAATTCTTTAGATTCATATTTATATTAGTCACAAAACCTGGGTTTTTTTCTCCTTTAAAAAATATCTCTTAAACATCATTTTCCAAGAAAAAGATTTTTCCTAATCTTAAAAATCTTATCGTATCACGGAATTTTTTGGCCACTGAATGCTTGTTTTTTATTGGTGTAAAGAGATCTAAAACAATTAAAAAATTAAAAAGATCGTTTTGCCCAAAAGGTAATCTAATGATAATTTTTTGAATTTCTAAATCTATTAAAATTCAGTGTCCTCAAATGCTTAAACATTATCAATAAAAAATAGTAGTATTTTAGTTATATTGACCACAAAATAGTACTATTTTTACATAGATAGCAGGAATCCCGAATGTATTATCAAATATTCAGTCATTCAAGGCGTTTTTGGTAATTGTCGTTGACAAAGAAGAAGGCAAATTTTGGAGGCTTTGTATGAAGCTTTGGTTTATGCAGAAGTTCTCGGTCGTGGTCTAGTTCTGGTTCTGGTTCTGATCCAGGTGTTGATTCTTTGTGGCTATTGTAATTTCAAGTGTCTTACGTCTTCTTGTTTTTTTTGTAGGGCTTTGTCTCTCGATCAATCGTTTTCCCCGAAACAAAAGTGCAATTAACTTCTTTTTTTTTTGACGAATAGTGCAATTAACTTGCCGACAAACTAAATGCAAGTTTCAGTGATTTTTGGTCCTAAACGTTTTTGTCATATCACATTTCTATACAATCGTATCCATACACCACGACCCACTAGGCCAATATACATATAATCTAAAACAAAGGTTTAAGGCTTCAGCTTAATGATCACTATCCAACAAATCATGTATAATTTTATCATATAAATATTTAAAGTTATAAGGCCATCTTTATCCCACAAACCTAATACTAAAAGGTTTCTTAAAAATTCTTTTTTTTTTTTTTACTTTTTGTCTGAAAAGAAAAATAATAATTAAAAAACGCACTAATCGCGGACTGGTACGTGTCGATGGGATCCGCGAACAGTGCAAAAAACACACAACAAACGTCTTTTATTTTGCACACATAAAACACGGTTTTTATGTAAACCGTGGGCTCCCTGAAAATACGCTCTAAACAGAGCGATAATGATGCTCTAAGAGACTATCAACTGTTTGGAGGTTCTATGCAAATTTTACATCAAGCGTCTTTTGTGTGTTTAATTTGCTTTTGAAAAGTTTAAAATTTTCAATTATTTTTCTTTCAAAATATTGTATATAAAATTCATTGTCATGTGCGTATCCATCAATGATCTGTTGTACTAGACGATCTTGAAGTTATGGTCTTCCCTTGCATGCATCTGTCTACCACTATGTCAATTCATTATAATTAAATATTTTTTTTTCTCTAGGCCACTATTATGGGCTCGGTCATAAAGAGAATCGGATGGGATTGAGTTTCTCTTTAGAGGGCCATGGTTAGCGTTCTATTCTAAAGGGAAACCAACTTATTGGTGAACCATGACCTAATGTTTTTTTGGGTGAACAAATAATATCTTATTTACGTACACATGAGTACATGATATACATGTGAGTCACGCTACACAGAGGCTTTGACTGTAAAAGTGTAACGTCTTATTAGCGAGAAAATTTTAGTGGAAAAAATATTTACTCTCAGTCCAGCTCATATTTCACCAATCAGGTGAAAATAATTTTCTTCATTTTTACGCTGTATACTGTTTAAATAAAGGTAAAATAGGCTCATTTATTTCTCCATGTATTTGAGGAGAAAAACATATAAGGCTGAATTCAACTTTTTGGGGTTTTGTTATTTTTATTTATTCCATCACTTTACTTTCAATTACTCCATTTCATTTACTCCCGGTTACTCCATTTAATTTACTCTGACTTACTCTTGTATCTCCCAATCACACTCAGAGTCAAATCAGTAGCGTTATTTGTTCCAGGTCTTGAATAAATTGAGCTTAGGTTCATATCAGTCTGGAGTCGAAGAATGTTATCTCAGTCACGCTCATCGTTGATTCATGAGTCACTCTATATTTGGCTTATTCTGATCTAACGCCATTTTGATTAGAGTTGATGGGCTGATGATAGTCTGTTCAATCATCATTTGTCACCAAGATTCACACTGTGGATGTAAACAGTAAAGTATATACTTAAAAGATGGTCTAGAACCACTAGTCTAACACTGGTCTCAAGGCTCTCCACGACTTCCATTTCAGACCAACTATAATTGATTCCTTCTTATAAATACTTTAAGAACACCTCCAATGGGTGATTCTACCAATTGGAGTTCTATAAATGAATATGTGTATATGTATATATTGTATATGTATATGTAGTTATGGGATCTACTAAATAGTGTAGAACCTCTATCCAAAAATTTTTAGAACTTTTGGATAGAGGTTCTACACTATTTAGTGGACTTCATAACTACATACACATATACAATACATACATACACACATATTTATTTTTAGAACTCCGATGAATAGAACCCTATTGGAAGTGCTCTAAGTACTGAATAATGACTGAGAGCCTAAATGTTTTTTTTGTCTACAACAATAGTCATGATAACTTTAATTTATTAATAATATTTATAGTTAGTTTTATAAGAAATACCGTGACAACATACATAAAATATTATTTTCAAATAATATATAGATATTAACTTTGTCAATAAACATGGTTTAGCCAATTTGTGATGAAGTTCAGTAATACCATGTCGGATTGAGACACAAGTTCAAACTAATCATATTTTCTTTCTCTTCTATCCTAACTTTTGGGCCTAGCTACTAGGACAGTGACTCATCGTTTACTTTTAGTGGATGTGGTTAGTCTTCTATGATCTACTCAAAGAATTGAATATATAAACAACCTGGTATATTAAAATGCTTAATTAAGTAATAGTTGTTATATATATATACTCTATCTGTGTTTTTAAGTGGTGTTTAAAATTTTTGCACAAAGATTTAAAAAAATATAAAATTCTATGTAGTTTATCTTGGAAATATAAAACTATCATTAAATAAAAATAGTTCAACCAATTAAAAAAATATAGTATTTTGTAATTGATCATAAATTTTAATGACATTTAATTTTATTTAAAATAGTGAAAAAGTTACTTATTGTCAAACAAATAAAAAAATTTAAACACCATTAAAATGATACAAATGGAGTATATACATTATACTAATGTAAGTTTAGAATTTCATGGTAAAACACTTCCATTTGCAGTTGCTCATAGATAAGTCTTTTAAACTCAATCTCTCAACTATTTTATATTAATATATTAAAAAATAAATAAGTTGAAAAAAATTCTCTTCAAATGTTCCTTGAATTTCTCAAATAAAAAAAACAATTCTCTACTTCTATCTTATTTTATTTATGTTATTGTTTTTCTTTTCAGAGACTATAGCACCATTAATGGTGCTCTATTAAAACTCTTAGATACTCTTCCCCAGGATTAGATACACGGTGGGATGCTCTGGTTGAAAATTAAAACCCGAATACAGTTTTTTATTTAGTCGCAAACGCACCGCTATGTGGTGTTCCCTTATAGCCATATCACACGATTCAAAATCACAAACAGACAAAACACAAAAAAAAACAGATATAATGGCTCTTTGACCCTTTTGAGCTGATCAGAAAAATCAACCAAAACGCCAATAAAGAGGACAACAACACAAACACAAAACATCAAAGGTAAAGAAGAAGAAAAAGAAGATGAAGAACGGTCTGATAATCATAAACTGTGTTATTCTCACTATAGGAACATGTGGTGGTCCGTTGTTAACTCGTCTCTACTACACCAATGGTGGAAAACGAATCTGGTTCATGAGCTTTCTCTCAACCGCTGGTTTTCCAGTCATCCTCATCCCTCTCTTTTTCTCCTTCCTTAGCCGTCGCAACCACAACCACAACAACTCTGAAACCGCAGAAAAAACTAAGCTTATCCTCATGGAAACTCCTCTGTTCATCGCATCCATCGTCATAGGATTGCTCACCGGACTTGACAACTACTTATACGCATACGGGTTAGCTTATCTGCCAGTTTCAACTTCATCTCTCATTATAGGAACTCAGTTAGCTTTCAACGCTCTCTTTGCTTTCTTCATGGTCAAGCAAAAGTTCACTCCCTTCTCTATAAACGCCGTCGTTTTGCTGACGGTGGGCATTGTAGTCTTGGCCTTGCACAGCAATGGAGACAAGCCGGCTAACGAGACTCACAAGGAGTATGTGGTTGGATTCTTGATGACTGTGATTGCAGCTGTCTTGTACGCTTTTATATTGCCACTCGTTGAATTTACTTACAAGAAAGCTCGACAAGAAATCACTTTCCCACTTGTGCTCGAGATTCAGATGGTCATGTGCATCGCGGCTACTTGCTTCTGTGTCGTTGGCATGATCATCGACGGCGATTTCAAGGTAAAAATAATATGTTTAGTTGTCTTTTTCTTGGCTTGAGGGTGTCTTTGCATGGATCTTGAAGAGCAGATATGTTTTATGAAAACCCTAATAATTAATTGAGTTTTTAGATTCGTATTTTTATGTCATTTTCAAAATTATGAAATATTTAAAAAAGGAAAAGATAATGAACTATTTTAATTACGTGATATATCAAAATAGTACTATGGATTTCCCAGTGTAAAGGAATATCCTAGGATTTGTTCTTTTGTATTTTAAAAGTAGAAAATTCATAAAATATCATTTAAAAGAAATCATAAATATTTATATAAATGTCTCATGGGTTTTATTTTACTTTATTGGTGCATGTATTTAAATCATTTGGTTCATTTATTTCATTTCATTGGCATGTGTATTTAAGATCTCAACTTGTATGTTGAAATCATTGAGTAAATGAATTTTAAATTCCAGTTAAAAACCATTAATCGAATATCTCGAACTTCTCATTAAACGTCAACATCACTCATCCAATAAAACATTTTTGATATGTTTGTAGGTGATATCAAGAGAAGCAAGAGAGTTCAAGATTGGAGGATCAGCGTTTTACTACACGTTGATTGTGATCACAGGGATAGTGTGGCAAGGATTCTTCTTAGGAGCCATAGGGGTTGTGTTCTGTGCGTCGTCTCTAGCTTCTGGCGTTCTCATCAGTGTTCTGCTTCCGGTGACGGAGGTTTTGGCCGTGATTTGTTTCCGGGAGAAGTTTCAGGCAGAGAAAGGTGTCTCTCTCTTCCTCTCCATATGGGGATTCGTCTCTTACTTCTACGGCGAGTATAAATCCGGCAAGAAAGTTCTCGAGAAACACCAGCCGCCGGAGACAGAACTGCCTTCTCTTCAAGTTAGTGATTCTGTTGCTTAAAGGTCTTTTGCTTATCTACAAGAGAGCATTATGGTTATGAACTTTGGATTGAAAAGAATAAGTTAGAGCAACTTTTTCTATCTATTATGTGTATTTTTTTGTGTGCTCTATCTATTATGTTTGTGCATTTTTCAGTGAAATTGTTAATGGTCTTTTGTATAATTAAACATGTTACAAAACTGTATGTTATAGAAAAGCAAAGCACACCAAATGATTGTGTATATATATGTTTTTAGTTGAAATTGTTATTTCTGGTAAAGCCTGTTCACTGAGAGCAGCTAGTTATTCTAACGGTAAAATCAATATGTAAAGGAAAATCGTAAGACAGACCCTCCAAATTATGTAGCTTCTCTAGAGCTATATGGTTGTACTGTGTACCCTCTAGAGAGCTTCTAGTTATTTAGAACTCGAATGCAGGAGATGGGAAATCATAATTACCACCAACAAAGATAAGTTTGCAAACATTCAAATTTTTTGACATAATCAAAATCTGAAAATGAAATAAGATTAGTTTGCAAATTATCACACGCTTCTCTAATATTTTTTAAAAAATTATCACATGCACATAATTATATATATATATATTGTATTTTTTTTTGTAGTATTTTTGAAAGCAAATATATTTTGTTATTTACCTACGCGATACATAACAGTCAAAATCAACAGCCTTCTTGTTTCCAGGTCTGGAATAAAGTAAGTGAATAATTCACATATATTTGGACTCCAAGAATACTAACCATCTCAGTCATATTCATCGTTGATTCATAAGTCGACTTCTTATTTGTCTTATTATGAACTAACACCACCAATTTTGACTGTCTTAAAGCTAGATATTATATAACATATATAACTACGTAACTGCCATAACAAATACTTTTCTTTTTGACAAAGGCTTTGCTAAATCAGAACATCTCTTCTTTCATTAAACGTAATCACTCCATCAAATTTTAAGATAATGCCATAAAATTAAATGGGTCCATTGGAGTTGATGGGGGCGATAGTTAAATTCTTCTTTAGTTAAGAATCATAGTGTTTCAACCATAGTGTTTCAAAAAAAAAAAAAAAAAAAAAAAGTCACTAAGAATCATAGAGTAGATTCGAACGTGCTAGTAGAAAGCTAACACTATGATCTAGCTATAACCACAAGACTAGAAAGTGCAAAATAAGATAAAACCATAATTGTTACAAAAAAAGGAAGATAAAACCATAATTGTTCTCAATGCTTCTCTTATGGCCAGCCCCTCCGCTGATCAATGCCATAAATCGAAAAGAGCCACTAACGGAACTCCATGGTGTACTGTCCGACATAGCTAAGCTGAGTCTATTAACACAAGACATCATATCAAGACCAAGCCTAAAACAATACCAACAAGCCCAATAATATGATGTAAACCCATGTGTGTTAGGTTTCTTGCAAGTGAGTTAGTAGTAGTATAAATAGAGTTGTGTTATGCAATAAACAAAAAACTTTGGCTGCTTTGAATGCTCTGATACCATGTAGATAATCTCAAAACAAGATAGAGTTGTGTTTATACTACTACTAACTTACTTACAAGAAACCCTAACACACATGGGTATACACATGGGAGGACCTAGATAGAGCTTAGGTGAGGCAAGTGCCACACATTGATTTTTTTTTTTTTCTTCAGTAATTACCTATAATTTACGTAAGTGCCCCTAAACAAATAATGTTTTATTATAGATGCCCCATACTATATAATGTGCTGGATACGCCCCTGGGTATACATCATAGTATTGGGCATGTTGGTATTGTCTTGGGCTTGGTCTTGATATGATGTCTTGTGTTAATACTCCCCCACAAACTTCGCAGCGGATGAACACAAAGCTGACAAGTTTGAATCCACATGAATTTGGCTTTGGAGGAGGCATCAGTCGAAGCATAACATGACGATTATCATACAGTAGACTTCTGAACCAGATGAGAGCTTTTGATGTATACTTGGAGATCTATCATGACTCCCTCAGAGGTATCTTTGACTTGGAGAGTTTAGTATAGTCTCTCGGAGGTATTCTTTCACCATTGTTCATCACACACTTCTTGGTTCCTCTGTATCCATCACCAAGCAAATGAGAATGTTTCCACAAGCTATCCTTATAACTTGCTAACTCCTATACATTAGCCAACTATATAAACTGCTGCTGAACCATTCTAACTTTCTTTGTGACATTTTATCAAGCACATTGTGTGCCTTCTTGAAAATCAGGAACTTGCCGCTACAATTTAATTGTTATCAACCCAAAACTAGCATATTTAGTTCAGCGTTCCTGTTCCCAACCTATCTTAACCTCACAATCTAAACTAGCCAGCAACTCAACCCAACACACAAATTTCCTTTTTTTTTATCCTTTGTTCTGTCTCATGAGAAAAGAACATAGAAAATATTGTGGATAAGTGATGAAGAAGCTAACTATGTCTTTATTCTTCTCTGTCCCTTCTGAAATCGTGTAGACATCTTTAGAAGTTCTTCTCTGTCCTTCTGGTTTTGTTTTGTCGTTGAAGAGAAACAAAACCTTCTTTTTGTTCTTCAGACACGGACTTTGAACCATAAAAGGAGCAGAGGCTTGACTGAAAAGACAAAGCTTTTCTTCTGTTGTTTCAGACAGTAGGAGGAAGCTCTAGAAAAAGATATAAGACCCATAAATCGATGAAGCTCTGATACCATGTAGATAATCTCAAAACAAGATAGAGTT
>NC_027750.1:51535562-51542855 GCF_000695525.1 Brassica oleracea var. oleracea | reverse complement strand
CCCCCCAGTTCACTTGTGAGCGACATGGCGGTCTCAGTGAATTTGTGGGTCAGGTTTATTTGGATAACAAGCTCTAATACAAAGGATAACCCTTCCCGTTTAGTCGTCGGTATGTGCTTTTAGTCGCATGACGTCCTGTGAGCGTCTCTAGTCGCTTCGAGTAATGTTGAGTCGTTGATGCGTGCTTTCACTTCTCAATCTTTTACGATGAGATGCAGTTTACTCGGGCGATACATCATTTTGGGTAAACCGACGGGGATCGCTTTTGTTGGTTAACCGGGGACCGGTTTAAATCAAGACCAGGAATTGATTTTGGCCTGACAACCTAATTGAAAATCGGTTCGAGCGAGAAACCGAACCGTCGCGAGTAGGTTTCGGTTTCTGGGCATGTAGGCGACCTTTTGAGGCCCATTTAGGCCTATGTAGACCTAATGATTGTGCTCGGAGAACGTGCCTTCGTTTTTTGCTATAAATAGACCTCTTTCCTTTGCTTTCGTCATTCTTCTCTGCAGATTCAGGCATCCCGTTTTCTCTTCCTTCTCTCTACTTTTGCTTTCTCTCTCTAGATAGGTTTTTCTTCGTATAGAATCGTTGGTATCGTTCGGCGGTTGTAGTCGTCTCCTGAATTAAGGAATATGCCTCCGAGAAGTCGATTGTCGCGAGAAGAGAAAGGGAAGGACATCGCAGATTCTCCGAGTCCGACCAGAGATGTGTCAGCGCCCTGCAGTCCTCTGGACGATTTCGACTTGATTCATCGCGATGCTCTTTGGGACACGGAAAATATGACTCTATCTCAGCGTCTTTTGGTCGCTGATGCTCATAGGATGATTCGTGATGAAGACGCCGATCGTGTTGAGGTCGGGAGCAGTGATGCGAGCGGAAGTGAGGATAGAGGAAGAGATCAAGGCGATACTGCGACTGGCTCCGAACGTGGCGACACTGATGAGTCTGATCGGTCTCCGACTCCTTTGAGACAGGTACGCGAGAGAGTTTGTTTCGACCAGATAGACTGTCGCCCAACTGTTTACCATCCTGGTGGAATCTTCGAAGAGCTTGCTCCGCTGCCACCCGGACTGCTATGGGACCCGCGGGCTCAGTCATGGGGGAACGTGTTTGGATCTTCTGCTTCTCATCATACCGTGAGGAATCTGTTAAGGGCGAGTGGCAGTGCTGGTGTTACCTACATCATCCCATCTACCGAGCAGCGTCCCTGGTCGCCTCCGGTCGGTTACCAATGCGTGTATGAGTCCTATTTCGGGGATCATAAGAAGCTATGGTTCCCGATTCCCCGGTTAGTGACGTCCTACGCATTCTGCCGAGACATTGCCATTTCTCAACTTTTGAACGGGTCACTGCGAATAGCCGTCATGCTAATGGTAATGGCAGCTGAAATGGACATCTCGATGAGCGTGAGGGTCTTCGAAGAGTTGACTTTCACGAAGGCGGAGCCAAACGGGATCTTCTCGGTGAAAATGCGTTCAAACTACAACGTCTTGACCGGCCATCCAAATAAGGCGCAGGATTGGCAACGTGCGTATTTCTTTGTGAAATCCGATGAACATGCTTTCGAAGAGCCACCGGGGGACGACTACCGCGTTCTGTGGAACCGGCAACTCGGTAGAGACTCGTCTGCTGGAGTTTCGTTTTAGTCGTTAGTCCTAAATTTTCTTATCCTTGTATTTGCAGTTCGTCATCCGAATACGATCACCTACCCCGAGAAGTTTTTCGAAAGTTCTCAAGCGATCGCGGCGCATAGTCATCTTCGTTGGCCGGATCTAAGTCGGGAGTGGATACGTTGTCAACAAGCTAGGATCGCTAAAGGTAAGCCTGCTGATTATTTTTAGGGCCTACTCGAGTTTCCGTTTGCGATTTTCATGTTGATTCTCTGCTTTTGCAGTTGATTGGGAGTCGAGGCTTCCTTGCGTTCTCGGTCCCCGTAAGTCGCGCCTTCCTTTGTTTACTCGCAAACAACAGAGACTTCTCGACAAAGCCAGAGAAATGGACGGGGTTCTGGACCTATGCGCTCTGTTAAAAGGAAAGTTGCAACTGCTCACGAAGAAGTCGACTACAGTCGATCCTAAGGGACCGTCTGACTCCGGAGTCGACGTCACTTCTGAAGGCGGTGGAGCCTCCAGAGAAGAAGCCTCTAGAAAAGGAGCCTCCAGAGAGGAGGGTCCTATTGCAACCGATCAGGGGGGAATGGCAGAGACTTCTGCTTCTGGTCCCAAGAAGAAGAAGAAAAAGACCAAGAGGACTAACGTGGGAGCGACCGACGAGGTTCCTCCCGAAGAGTCTGCTCCCGTCGACGCGACTTCCGAGGGTTCGAAGTCTAAAAAGAAGAAGGATGGGAGAAAAAGGTCTCGTGGCGGAGCAGAAGGGCAGGAGGCTGTTTTAGTCGGGGCGGCATCAGGTGGTCACCCGAGGAAGAAAACTAAGAGGTCTGTTGAGGCAGAGCCCCGCCCTTCTACCTATGACGCGAACGTTGCTGACGCGGCCATAGTCGACGCTGTTGGGGAAGCCAGCGGTACTTCTGGAAACCTGTCAGAGGAAAAGGGGAAAACATGCGCGCGAGAAGGAGGTTCTCGTGGTGAGCCCGCGATGTCTGAACCTGAAGGTTCCGTCACGAAGAGGAGGAGGGTTGAATTTCCTGATCGCGTCAAGTTTTCCTACAACGAGACAACTCCCCTGATCCTTAATCCCCTTAGGTGTGCGGAGCTGACACGTCAAATTCGTGGTGGGACGAAGGAGATGCCGCAACTGGAAGACCTTTACTTCAAGAATGAATACATCGACGCTGCTTCCTCGAGAGCGCGGGTATCT
The DNA here is from genome assembly GCF_000695525.1 of Brassica oleracea var. oleracea. Taxonomy (NCBI): domain Eukaryota; kingdom Viridiplantae; phylum Streptophyta; class Magnoliopsida; order Brassicales; family Brassicaceae; genus Brassica; species Brassica oleracea. The sequence goes on along the minus strand of NC_027750.1, from coordinate 51,540,035 downwards.
ACGCTTCCTTTCACCTTTTGTCTCCTTCTTTGATTTATTGGGTTGATCCATCTCACGTGGTCCGTGTTTGTCATTTTTCAGAGTGACGGGAGCATGAACTTCCTTGTCGAGAAATACGACAGCGCCCTGAAGCAGACGATGATCCAGTTGGGATCTTGGGAGAAGCTCGCTCAAGCAAGATTGAAGGCCATTGAGAGGGTGAGGGATGAGCATAAAAAGGCTAACGAGAAGGCTGCGAAGGAGAAAGAAGTCCTTCGAGTGAAGTTCGAAGAGCTGGAGGGTAAGCTCAAATCCGCCGGCGCGACTAAGAAAGAGCTTGCTCGAGAGAACACCCGTTTGGAGCAAGCAACTGCGACCCTTGAAAAGGAGAAGGCAGAGCTACTCGAGGAAAGGGACGCTGCGGGTGAGAAATTGATCAGAGAGAGGCAACGCTTGAGAGACTCCCGGGGACTCGAGGTTACTCGTGAGAGGGAAAGGGTCGAAGCTGCTATGATCGAGAAGGCAAACAGCTGCTTTGGTTGCGTGCGCGACCATCTAACTCGCTTGGACGCCTTTGGGAAGGCGAAGAATCTGTACGGTCAAGCTTCGGGGACGAGGAAGTGCCTCGAGATGATAAAGGCAAGTGGGACGGATATCCCGCAAGAATTGATCGAGGTTTTTATCGAGCAGGAGAAACTCTACGAGGTGGAGGCTACGAAGCTTCGTGTGGCTCCGCTGTCTGATAGCGACCTCACTCTTTCCCCGCTGGTTCTCCCTTTTCGTTTCGTCGAGGACAGGTTTAGAGCGTCGTTTGATCCTTATGGATCGAACGTAGATTTGATCGGACCAGGGACGGTTTCTCAGCTCATCAACTCACTCGAAAATACTGAGGAGCCGTCGGAGGAGCCTTTGGTCGATGTCACGTCGGTCCCGGCCGAGCGCGTCGAGGTCCTGGAGGGAGCTGGTCCTAGTGAACGTCCAGGGAATGAGAACCTAGAGGAGGTCCCCGGGAAAGACAACCTTGAGATAGGCAACATTCTGGTTCGAGAGGAAGAGGCCGGGCACGTGGGCATCGAGGATCCTGTCCTCGTCTCGGATTCTTCTTCTGAAGGACGAGAAGGCGAAGAGGAGGAAGACGATAGAGTCGAGGAGACGTCGTCGTTGCAACCCGTCGAGGAAGAGAAGTCCGACGAAGTCAGGAATAGAGATGTTACTCCGCCTCCTGCTGTGGACTCTCTTGTCTCTATTCCTACTCGGGTGGAAGACCCGACCCGACTGTTGCTGAAGACCCAGTCGGTCCTTTTGCTCTTGGGACGTCGGAGGAGATTGGTCAAGATTCTGCGCCTTGACGCTTTATCTTTGTCTTCTTTTCTTTTTATGTTTGTGGTCTTGATAGACCCTGTTGTTGTATTACTAGACGTACTTTTATTTTATCGGCAAGTCACTGTTTTCAAGCAGACTTTTAGATTTGCGGGTTGTTGTGTTCTCAATATGTACTTGCAATTTACCTAAGTGAATTTCAGTTATCTTTAGAGTTTTGCGATATGTTCGCCTAGAGACAATAGATCCTCGACATTTGGCTTTTGCAAATAGATAACGACACAACCCGCTAAGAGACTTTGTTCAGTTCTTGTCGTGTTTCGATTGAGATAACGTCTAGACGCATTTTTCTACTTTGAAAACAAGAGACTGAGTCTAGCAATAGATTCTCGACCTTTGGCTTTTGCAAATAGATAACGACACAACCCGCTAAGAGACTTTGTTCAGTTATTGTCGTGTTTCGATTGACATAACGTCTAGACGCGTTTTTCTATTTTGAAAACAAGAGACTGATTCTATGAGTAGAAGGTTCTTTTTACGCGTTCTCTCAAAGACTATCGAGTAAATGGGTAGCTAATCCGTTACGCGTTTAGTCGAGAAAAGGTTAAAGATTCACTCCATTTGGTCGGTCAGTGCTCTTTGGGCACAGGTGACTCGCAACCGTTTCGTCCTTAGGCTAAGTGTCTGATCAGGACATAGCTAGGAGATGGAACATGAGTGTCCGTGTAGCCCCTGCTGGAGGTACGGGAGCCGTTGGGTTCGACAATCGGTATTTACTCGATCGGAGTCGAAGCAAAGAAAAAGATTTTGACTTTGGTTTTGTTACAGCTGGACCGGTTAAGGCTGCCTACGTACCTCGGTTGAGGATCAAGCCATTCGTAGTTCATTTTTCCCGAGAGAAAGTGGCCGTTGGAAGCGCATTTACTCGGTCGAGTAGAAGTGACCGCGGAGGTGCATCTTAGATGCATTGAGTTCCATACTCTGGGCACTTCTTCTCTGCTTGACGTTTGAAGTCGGTAGAACTCCTGGTTTCACCACTTTGATGATTTTGTAAGGTCCTTCCCACCTAGCGCCGAGCTTGCCGGAGTTCAGCTCCTTAGTGTTCTCGAACACTTTGCGCATGACGAAATCGCCGAGTTCAAGGAGTCTGGCGCGGACCTTTTTTGTTGTAGTAACTCTCTATCTGATGTTGATAGTTTTGGATTCGCAGCAAAGCTTGGTCCCGTCGTTCTTCAATTTCATCGAGGGCGTCAAGCAGCATCTCCTTGTTGAGTTCGACATACTGGGGCATTTTCGAGCGTCGGAGGCTTGAAACGTTAACTTCTGTGGGAGCCATAGCCTCGACACCGTATGCGAGAGAGAAAGGTGTCGATTTGGTCTACCCTCCGGTGCGACTGTCGTTCGTAACATTTCAGTTGGACAATGGATGCTTGGTGCGTGCCGTTGGCAGTTGTCGCAGCTTCTGGCGTAGGACTCGCAATCTGCGATCATCGTCGGCCAAAAAAAGCCCAGGCTTCTCACTTAGATTGCTAATGCACGTCCGCCCGAATGGTTACCTCCAGTGCCTTTGTGTGCTTCGGCCATAACCCTGACCGTTTCTTCGCCGTGGATACATTTGAGTAGTACTTTACTCGCAGTCCATCGATGGAGTTTGTTTTCTACGACAACATAATGGGCACTGCGCGTTTTTAGTCGGCGGGCTGCCCATTTCTCGGTTGGAAGTTCCCCCCTTGAGAGGTAGTCGATAAACTCAGTTTGCCAGTCGGGGCCGAACTCATCAGTAACGAGAGTGTCGGTTTCGGTGACTGGGGCTATGATGGCGGTTTGGCCGTCGAGATATCGATGCTCGACTTCTCAATGCGGTGTATTGGAATAGTTCGTTTAACTTGGTCATGAAGCTTGCTTCCAAGGGCTGCAAGGGCGTCAGCGTAGACGTTTTCTCCTTTGGGAACTTTGACGAGTTCGAAGAACTTGAACACTGCGGCTAATCCCTGTACTATCTTGAGGTAGGCATCCATCCGATCGTTGCGGGCATCATAATCGCCGCTAAACTGACTGGCGACTAACTGCGAGTCACAGTAGGCGCTTAAATGTTTGGCCTTGACAGCTTTTGCTAAGCGGAGTCCAGCGATCAAAGATTCGTATTCAGCTTCGTTGTTCGAGGCTGGAAAGTCGAAGCTAAAAGACTGCCTGATCAGTTCGCCGGTCGGGGACTGCAGTTGAACTCTAGCACTTGCGCCCCTGTTAGTCGAAGATCCGTCGACATGCAGTGTCCAGTTTGGGTTTGGGAGCGTGAGATCTTGCTCTAACTCCGGGGCCAATTCGATTAAAAAGTCTGTGAGGACCTGAGATTTCGCTGCAGTTCTGTTTTTGTAAGTGTTATCAAGCTCACCGAGTTCGATAGCCCACTTCGTTAGTCTTCCGGACCTGTTTGTATTTTGAAGTATCGTTCGGAGGGGCTGGTCGGGTAATACTTCAACCGAATGTGACTGAAAGTAGGGGCGAAGCTTTCTCGCCGCTTCGACGACTGCCAGTGCCATCTTCTCCAGAGTTGGGTATCGCGTTTCTGGACCGATCATGCGCCTACTCGTGTAGAAGATTGGCTTTCGCTCACCGCGATCCTCTTTTATTAGAACGCTACTGATTGCTGCTTGTGATACTGCGACGTAAAGAGATAGAACGTCGCCGACGTCTGGCTTGGCCAGAACGGGTGGAGTTGTAAGATAATGCTTGAGTTTGATAAATTCCTCCTCGCATTTCTCATCCCAGATAAACCTTTTGTTACCTCGGAGGAGGTCGTAGAATGGCAAGCATTTGTCGGTGGATCTGGAGATGAACCGGTTGAGTGCAGCTATCCTACCAGTAAGCCGTTGCACTTCTCTACTATTTTTTGGGCTCGGATGGTTCAAGACCGCAGAGATCTGCTTCGGGTTGGCTTCGATTCCCCGCTGCGTGACTATGTATCCAAGGAACTCGCCTAAGGAAACCCCAAACGTGCACTTTGCTGGGTTCAGTTTCATGATGTATTTGTTGAGAGTTTCGAAGCAATCTCTCAAGTGACAGAGGTGATCAGTAGCATGTAGCGACTTGACAAGCATATCGTCGATGTATACTTCCATGGTGACGCCCAGCTTGTCTGCGAACATTTTGTTCACAAGCCGTTGGTAGGTTGCT
>NC_027750.1:51533950-51535436 GCF_000695525.1 Brassica oleracea var. oleracea | reverse complement strand
TCCAGCCGTGGACTCGACTAAACGGTCGATGTTGGGAAGAGGGTAGCTGTCCTTTGGGCATGCTTTATTCAAGTCTGTGAAGTCGACGGAGACCCGCCACTTCCCGTTCTTCTTTTTGACGACTACTGGATTTGCTAACCACTCAAGGTAGCACAACTCAGCAATTGAACCAGCGCCGAGCAACCGGTCGACCTCTTCGTTTACAGCCTTTGACCTATCTGGACCGAGCTTGCGTCGCTTCTGTCGGATAGGCTTGACTGTCGGATAGGCTTGACTGTCGGATCGACGTTTAGTTCGTGAATTGTTATGGCCAGATCAATTCCTTTCATGTCTGACATGGACCACGCGAATGTGGACACATTTGCCTTGAGAAAGTCGAGAACTGACCGCTGCATTTCTTCCGACAGGTACAGACCAACCCTTGCGGTCCGGCTTGGATCGGCATCGTCAATAGGTAACATGAGAATTTTGCTTTCCCGGGAGCAGACTTTATAGGTTGGAGGAGTAACGGAGTTAACCGATAAAGACGATCGTTGGAGTTTAACTGTGGCGACTAGGAGTTCCCTAGCGGCCTTTTGATCTCCTCGCAGTGTTTTGATTTTGCCGTCCGTACCGGGGAACTTGACGCACTGGTGATAAGTAGATGGAATGGCATGCATTGAGTGTATCTAGGGGGTTCCGAGTATGGCGTGGTAAGGGGCCTTCGTGCTTACGACGGCAAACTTGACAGTCCGAGTGACTCCGCATGCGTGTACCGGAAGACGGATTGTTCCCAGTATTGTTTCGAAGGATCCGTTGAAGCCAGTTAATGTTCTGGAGGATGGTTTGATGTCGTCGAGATCGACTCCCATCTTTTGTAGGGTTCCTCGAAAAATGAGGTCGACGGAACTTCCTGTATCGATGAGGACCTTGGTGACGTCGTACTCCCCAATTCCAAGAACTACAAGAAGAGGATCGTTGTGGGGGTACGTGAATCCGGTGAAAAGGTTATCGGTGGGTGATTTGGCGGCCTAGTCGGCCATCTCTGCGAAGTCGCGACCTGCCGACGGTAATCCTTGACGGAGCGAACAGAGTTGCCGCAAGGAGGAGAACCGCCCATGATGACATTTAGTTGACGTTTCGTTTGGACCTGCTTGGAGTCTAAGAAGGCGCGTAAATCGAATGGTATGTTGCTGTCGTTTTTTGAAGATGGAGTGTCGTTGCTTGACATCTTAGTTTGCTCCCTCCAGAGGTCAGTGGGCTTAGAACGATTGAGGCGGATTCGGAGATCGCATGCTCCTGCGTTGAGTTTATCCCTAAGGTCGCCGTTCGGGCGTTCTTTGGGATCAGGGTCAACTGCCGAGATACGCCACGACTTCTGTGCATTCAACGTTGTTCGGAGGTCATTGCGCGTGGAGCTGTTGCTGTTTTCGGATTCAAACTTTCGTTTCAGAACATCTCTCAAATCTTCGAGTACAGGTGTGTCATCGTTCTCATCGTCCGACGA
>NC_027750.1:51518222-51533795 GCF_000695525.1 Brassica oleracea var. oleracea | reverse complement strand
CGAATCGAGCTCCCTTACCCACTTGTTCCATCCCTCTCCGCGGACTATGAGAGTTGAAACCGGCACGTTGTTCTCGTTGACGACATACATGTATCCATCTTTGCGGCCATTTTTGTCAGTTGGAGCATGCTGGCGCGGTTCTTGTTGCGTGTTGGCATTTTTAGCCGCTGGAGCTTTGGGTGTGTTCATCTTGCTGAGAATGGCGTTAGTATCTTCTTCCATTCTGATGAAATTGTCAGATCGCGCGATAGCGTCCTGGAGCGACGTAGTTGGGTTTTGGTATAAATCCTCTCGGAATTTAGAACGAACCCACAACGTGTTCCGCAAGGCGTCGATGGCAATACCGTCTGGAATTTCAATCCTCGAGACTACAGATTTGAACTTCTCCATGTAGTCGCGGAGGCTCTGGTCTTTGTTTTGGTTGAGGTTCCACAAGCTAGAGGCAGTAGCGCTGCGCTTGGTGAACATAATCTAAGTCTTGAGAAAAGCTGCTGACACATGTAGTCGCGGAGGCTCTGGTTTTTGTTTTGGTTGAGGTTCCACAAGCTAGAGGCAGTAGCGCTGCGCTTGGTGAACATAATCTAAGTCTTGAGAAAAGCTGCTGACAAGTCGCGGAAGTCTAACTTTCTTTGTGACATTTTATCAAGCACATTGTGTGCCTTCTTGAAAATCAGGAACTTGCCGCTACAATTTAATTGTTATCAACCCGAAACTAGCATATTTAGTTCAGCGTTCCTGTTCCCAACCTATCTTAACCTCACAATCTAAACTAGCCAGCAACTCAACCCAACACACAAATTTCCTTTTTTTTTATCCTTTGTTCTGTCTCATGAGAAAAGAACATAGAAAATATTGTGGATAAGTGATGAAGAAGCTAACTATGTCTTTATTCTTCTCTGTCCCTTCTGAAATCGTGTAGACATCTTTAGAAGTTCTTCTCTGTCCTTCTGGTTTTGTTTTGTCGTTGAAGAGAAACAAAACCTTCTTTTTGTTCTTCAGACACGGACTTTGAACCATAAAAGGAGCAGAGGCTTGACTGAAAAGACAAAGCTTTTCTTCCCTTGTTTCAGACAGTAGGCGGAAGCTCTAGAAAAAGATATAAGACCCATAAATCGATGAAGCTCTGATACCATGTAGATAATCTCAAAACAAGATAGAGTTTTGTTTTATTGAAACATAAACTAGATAGCTCAGTGGCTTTATTGAAGTATAAAGAACATTGTTTGAACGGGATTCAGTCGACTAAGATGGAAGAAGTCAGAAATGGTATGGCTAAAGACGTTTTATTTTGATCTGGTTTGAAGGGTTACAAGAGTGACAAGAAGATTCAAGAGGAACAAGATCGAAGAGTAACAAGATCAAAGAGATAACCTAAAACCCTAGATCTAGCCGCTCAGTGTGTTCAATGGTCCAAAAGTCCCTTTCTTGTTGCTTCCTTTTCCCTTCTTATAGGACTCCTGCTCCAGATGCCCTAGTTTCGTGCCCCTTTGGGCCTTGATGCGAGAGGCCGATTATACGGGCCTGAACAAGGCTCCCTCTAAGCCGGGTATTTTTAGCCGACTTACTCGACCGGCTAAAAATACTCTAAGGTCAAGCCGATAGGTTTAGCCACCGAGCCGACCAAATCGATCCGACTTGCTGGATTAGAGCCTGTTATTCCATGGGCCTTGTGGAGGGATGTAATCCATCTCCTACAAACAAGAAAGAGAAAAGAGAAAAACTTTAGATTTGTCACCAAGATAAATAAAGTTTGAATTGATTCATATAAATGATAAAGAGAGGGCTGCACAAACGCAGCCAAAGTTACCTCTTCATTACATAACACAACTCTATTTATACTACTACTAATTCACTTGCAAGAAACCCTAAGAGCATGATTATTGGGGGGTTCTTAGAGTGGGGTTATTCGCGGAATATAAAAACTCGTCTCTTAACTTTTAACTAAAAAAGTTAAGAACCGGCTCTTAAAACTCTTATTTAAGAACCGGTTCTTAGCCTTTTTAGTTAAAATTTAAGAGACAGGTTCTTATATTCCGCTAAGAACCCCACCCTAATAACCCCTAGTAATCATGCTCTAACGCACATGGGTTTACATCATAGTATTGAGCTTGTTGGTATTGTCTTAGGCTTGGTCTTGATATGATATCTTGTGTTAATAGCGTCCTTCCCATCGTCTTTTATCTCCTTCTTTTGGATTCCTAGAAATCAAAATTTTGTTACTGATTCTCTAGCTAAGGATGCTTTATGTATGGTTGAGGTTTTTATGGCCCTCACCTAACTCTTTGCTTATGAAATTTATTGAAAGTTGTGTTAAAAAAAAAAAAACCATAAGTACTGTTCCAAAAAAAAACAAAACAAAACAAAGTTTCACTTGAGTTGATGAGGACCGCGATAGTTAAATCCTCTTTTGTCACCGAGGAAATCTCAGATTGAATTCAAACTTGCAAGTGGAAAGTTAAAATATGTCTATTACCACACGACTAAAGTGCAAAAGAAGGTAAAACAAAACAGCTAGAGTTTAACCTGGTCTCAACTACATCCATTTCAGACCAATAATAACTTACTAGAAATCAGCAACTGAGATTGGTTTCATCTTGTACATACTGTAATTGTGAATGAGAGACTGATCAGGTTACTCTTTTATAACCAAATTCTAAGTTTTAAGAACCAAACCGATTATGTTCACACCTTTCCTATCACGTTTTATTGCAACTTACTTTCGTTAATTAATAATCTTATCTTACGTTCAAAATCATTGGTAAAGGGGGAAAATGAACACTTACATAAATTTGGTTTTAAAATACCACATAGCGAACAATATTTGATCAAGTCTTGAGTTATCTCCAATATTAAGATAGCGATATTTCTCTTTAATTAATTACATCCACCTTTCATTGTGGAAATTTTCTTTTCTTGCTTTTCATACCCACGACTACATCTTCCCAATAATAGAAAATAATTAACGTAACACAAAGATAAAATAAATTCTATATTTCAACTCATCATTTGGTCCTACTTAATGTGTGTAACTCAAAACGTGTTAGTTTTTTTTTTCATGTGTCAACGCGCGATCAAGATGTGTTAACACGATAAAAGGAGCATAAAGCGTTTTGGGGTGGCAAACGCGCCGCAACGTAATAATGCTTCACACGATTCGAAACCAGAAACACACAAAACGGAAACGCATATCATGGCTCTTTGACCCTTTTGAACAGATGAGAAATCACCAAAAAGGCCAAAGCCCAGGTTAATATATATTAGAAAAAGGCAAATAATACTCTGGTAAGTTCAAATATGTTAATACTAGATAGTAATCCGCGCTTTGCGCGGGATAAGATGTCTATATTAATGTTGAAATTATATATTATGATTATGTATAACATAAGGTATACTTAGTTAGATAGAATTAAAGATATGATTGTTATTAGAGGCGAAGCCAAAGACTTTTTATAAAGGGTTCACTAATATTAAAATTTAATATATGGTGTTTGTAAGTTTGAGAAAAACCTTTGAAAAATATTTTTTTATATTTCGCGTATCACGTTGTAGTAGTTATGGACTTAGGGGTTTAACACATAAAATCAAAAAAGGTGGATCAATAACATATTATAAGCAAAACAATAGCTACGTGAAAGGAAAAAAAAAAGTATAGCTCTTTTAAATTCAGAAAATATAGTTGCATAGTAAAATAAATTGAAGGTTATTTGACCTTCTAAATTGTAAAGGTTGTTCCCGATGCGACCATCACGTGAGACTTGCAGGTGGTTTGTTCCTAGAAGTTTCTTATCATATTCAAGGTCGTCTAATGCAGAGCTCTCACGGCGATGAAAGTGGTGACACTCGCATGCTTATATTTCTTGCTCTAGAAGACTAATACACTAAGCCGAGACGATTTACAGTGATTCAGTCTCCTCGAAACAGAGATTACCTCATCTAGCAGTAACAAAACCGAATACAACACATTTATCTAGAAATATATTTTCAACGTTTTCTTTCAGCAATGAGAGACGGTTCTCAAGAACGTGAGTGCTCTGCTAAATGCATGAAAGTAGGTATGGAGAAAAGGGTTCTTTCATTAACACTTGGCATTACTAAAGTTTCATCGCTTTGTCATCTCTACGGATCTATCGACTTAAAGGCGATAGATCAGATGGGTTACCGTTTTTAACATAAACGTATAGAGGAATAATGAATCTTTATTAATGCTATGATTATATTGAGAAGGATTGATAAATCAACTAATCGAACTTGAAGCTGAAGGTTTATCACATAAAAGTGTTCGTGGAGAAAAATATAGATGGTATAAAGTTTTTTAAAGGAATATTAGTGTGAACGCATTAAATTCACAGTTTTGGTGAGAAACGTTCTCTGCGTGACACCTAAGCATTTTCTTAAATAAAAGCTTCTCGTGAAGCCACGTCATCACGTCACATTCCTTGCCAATAAACTTTTAAGGTAAGTTTTAAAAATGCTTCTCCTTTAATATATAGGGGATTCCTATCAGTTGGCTGTAGGAAAATGTGTTACCCATGAGCAAAGCAAGGCGTTACTTAGAGACAACAAAAACACCAAGATGATGAAGAACGGTCTGCTAATCATAGTATGCATTTTCTTGGCTATAGGAACATGTGGAGGTCCTTTGTTAACGCGTCTCTACTACACCAAAGGCGGATCACGAATCTGGTTCATGAGCTTTCTTGCAACCGCAGGGTGTCCAATCATCCTCATCCCTCTCTATGTCTCCTTCCTCCGCCTCAGCAACCGCAGCCACAACAACTCCGAAACCACAGAAAAAGCTAAGGTTTTCGTCATGGAAACTCCTCTCTTCATCGCATATCCATCGTTATCGGGTTGCTCATAGGACTTGACAACTACTTATACGTATATGGTTTAGCTTACCTGCCCGTTTCCACATCATCACTCATTGTGGGAACTCAGTTAGCGCTCAATGCGATCTTTTCTTTCTTGATGGTCAAACAAAAGTTCACTCCGTTCTCTATAAACGCCGTCGTTTTGTTGACGGTCGGCACAGGAATCCTGGCCTTGCATACCGACGGAGACAGGCCCGCTGGCGTGAGCAAGGAGTATGTGGTTGGGTTCATGTTGACTTTGATTGCAGCTGTTCTCTACGCTTTTTTAATGCCGCTCGTTGAGCTTACTTACAAGAAAGTTCGACAAGAGATCACTTTCACACTTGTGCTCGAGATGCAGATGGTCATGTGCGTCGCTTCTACTTGCCTGTCTCGTTGGGATGGTTGTAAAAGGCGACTTCAAGGTAAAACAAAGATTCATATCTTTTATGGTCTTTTTTCTTTCGAATAAGGGTCTCTCCGGATGGATCTTGATTGAGTAATATCTAAGAATCAGAGCTTAGTTACGTAAATTTTGATGCAAACCCTAATAACTTGAGTTTTCTTGGATTTCGTATTTTAAATTGTAGGTTCCTTTTGTTTTCATAATATATCAAGAAATTAGTACGGATTTTCAAATAATAAGGAATATAGTAATTAGTAAATGAAAAGTTCCAAAAATATATTTCCTCCATTTGAAGATTTTATGTTATAAAGTATCATCTTTACAAAAAAAAAAAAGATGTTTACCCTCCTATTTTTATCAACTAGAAAAATTTGAAGTATAACAATCAATAAAAAAACAAGGATATAATTATAACTGTAAACTATTTTTTAATATGTGTGAAAAAGCTAAAATACCTAGTACTTTAGAAAGGGGGATATTAAATATACAATCTAAAATTCAAAATCATCACCTGAGTTACCAAAAAAAAAATCATTAGCAGAATAAATGTAAAGAAATGTAAGAAAAACTAGATATTCAAATCATTCACTGTGTAACACATTTTTGATATATTTATGATTGTAGGCTATACCAAGAGAAGCAAGAGAGTTCATGATCGGAAGCTCCTTGTTTTACTACACGTTGATTGTGGTCATAGGGATAGTATGGCAATGCTTCTTCTTAGGAGCCTTAGGGGTTGTGTACTGTGCGTCGTCTCTAGCTTCTGGTGTTTTCGTCAGTGTTCTTCTTCCGGTGACGGAAGTTTTGGCCGTTGTATGTTTCCGAGAGAAGTTTCAGGCGGAGAAAGGTGTTGCCCTCCTTCTCTCTCTATGGGGATTTGTCTCTTACTTCTACGGTGAGTTTAAATCCGGTAAGAAAATTATCGATAGTCCTCAGTCTCCTGAAACAGAACTGCCTCCAGTTAGTGGCTCTGATGTTGCTTGAAGGTAGTTTACTTTTCGGTTGCTCTTTATTTTATGTTATGTGTGATTGTGTGTATTTTTTTGTGTGTTAATATGTTACTGTTCTTCTTGTGTATAACAAAACCAATAATTGTATACGCAAGTGTAAATGTGAAAATATTTGATAAATGAAACAAATTAATACATAAGTAGTAGTAAGATAGAATTCCTAGAAAGATGATTACAAAATAAAGATAAAAGAAATCTAAGTGACGAAAGGTCTATGATTACATATAACTAAAACAAATTGGATAAAATTTTTATCTTCGTTGAATCTATCTACATACTATCTATCATTATACAAAGATAACATTTTAAAACTTTTGATATCATATGTGTTAAATCAAAGGATCTGTATTTGATGTTACAACGATAAAAGTCAAAGAACTACAGTAAGCTCTTCATTGACAAATCTTCCAATTATATTCTTATTTACTTAATGTCCTTGAGTCCTTCCACTAAATTAGGAAAGAAATAAATTTAATTTCAAGTTGTTTCCAACAAAGAAAGAAGTCCAGTTTCATACTGTAGATTTGAAAAAAAAAAAAAATGTACATAAAATTAAGATATTAAATTTGAATATTACCAGGGCCATGAGATAATTACAACGTTTTGATAAGTTATATAACTGATAGCTAAATCAGTATACACAGGAAAAATCATCGCTAAGTCAAAACAAAACAAAACAAAGATCATACATACTGCATCTGCATACATAACAATGAAACAAATAAATTATTTGAGGAAAAAGACAGTAAGTAGCTTCTGTTTTTGTTTTTGATAAATAATAAAGCCTGCAAACACCAACCCTAAAGTTTCATTACTCACAGAAACCAGAACCATCCAAGAATCAACAAGACAAGAATGGTGAGAGCTCTTGTGAATTGTGATAAAAAACTGTATAATATTAGCCATATGAAACTGTGAAGTCCTCTGATCATGCGTCTCTACTTCAACAATGGTGGCAACATGATTTGGTTCTCTACTTTTTTTTTAAACCGCATGTTTGCCAACCATCTTCATTAATTTTTCTGCTCTTCTCTTCTCTTACCTTAACCGGCGCAGAATTTACAATGGAAGCGAAAACAAATTCCTTTCTCGTTAACCATGGCACTCTCAGGCTTCGATAACTATTTATAGGCATATGGAATAGCTTATCTCCCAGTTTCAACAGCTGCTCTCATCATTGCTTCACAGTTGGCTATTTCATGGTCAACCACAAATTCACTCATTTTACTATGTTGTTGTTTTGTTAACTGCTGGAGCTGCGGTGTTGGGAATGCATACCAAAACTGATAAGCCGGTTCACGAGACTCACAAGCAATACATCATTGGGTTTTTGGTGACTGTCAGTAGTTGTTATATATGCTTTTTCTCTCTTGCCATTGGTAGGTATGTTAATGGCTGGTGATTTAAAGGTTTGTCACTCTTTAGAACTTAAAACCTGCAAAAGAGTCTAAACAGAACAATGTTTTTGACTCAAGTCCTGAAGTACTTCAACTTTTTTATTTGAGAGCAAGAAAGACTCGAAAGGGAGAGAGCAAGAGAAAGACTCATCACAGAGGTTAAAGTTCCAAGCAGAGAAGGGTCTTTCTCTTGCTCTCTCCCTTTTGGGTTTTGTCTCTTATTTTTATAGCTAGTGAGATCAAAGCGGAGAAGGATAAGAAGAATCCAGCAGGAGACAGAAATGTAATCTTTGCCTGGAAGAACCAGAAGCGGGTGTAAACTAAAACGAAGGAGCTTAGAAAGGCACATCGTAAAGCATCATTTATTATTTTATTTCATCCCTGTTATAAGATTAGAGGACGTTTACAACTTGAAACTATGCAAAAAAACACAAGGTTTTCTCTTTCATTATCACATCAAATGAGTTTTGTGATAGAATATGAGGTCAAATTATGACCCTTCTGTTATGCTATTGAACTGTTTTTGTTCTTGTGCTGTCTTGTGCTGATTGCTTTTAGCTTTTTCATCTCTTGTGGTTTGGTGGTTTCATCCCATTAACTTTCTCAACAATATCGCCAGTAGCACCACTAAGGAGAAATCGCGTATGATTCGAGGACCCATCCTATCCCACCTGTAAGTTTAACCAGCAGAGAGCTTCTGGTAAAGCCTGTTTTTCATTTTCATGATTCTTCATTATCACCAGTGAGAGGAGATAACATTCAGTTGAATCACATTGCAAAGTAAAAAAACTCAAGACAACCAAACCAAATCTAAAATTTTTCAGACCACATATCTTCCACACTGCTTCCCCTAGCGATTCTAGTTATTTTATTGAATCTTGAATGCATAAAAAACACTAAAAACAGCCCTATGCCAATAGATACATGCTTGTATAAGACAACCTATTTATCCATACATACTTTTAGCAGGCCTAGAAAATCCAACGAGAACATATAAGCATCACTAAACCTTCTATTGTAATCAACTAAACCCACATTCTGCTGTTCTGAATGCAGAGTACAAAATTAAATGTATGTACTCACCAGCTTCCTTCAGCAGAACCACTCAACTCACTGTTGATTTCTTCCTTCGCAAACTCTTCCAGTATGGCGCGCTGACGTTCGTTAAGTTCACTAGAAAAATAAAAGATAATAGATACACAGCATAAGAATATGCCAGAAATAACATACAGCAGCAAAATAAATCAGTTGAAACAACGGAATGACAATTAGAGAACCCAACACATGCCACATGCCACTAGATATCACGAAGCTGATCAAATCAACACTAGTTTCTAGAATCACAAATAAACTCCCAGCGAAACTGTTTCAAAAGCCTCAACTTTTACTTGAATTCCAAGTAGAAGAAAACTTACGTAGGAACGCTAACACGGAGCCGCACATACTGATCTCCGTGATCAACAAAAAATCCTTGTTTCGGTAGTCCTGCAGGAACTCGCATCTTAAAAATTGTACAAGCAAAGAAAAAAAAAGTTAAACCATATAGGCTGATAGTTAAATGTACCTTTGCCTCTTAAAATAAGAAGTTCGCCAGGCTGAGCCCCCTTTGGTATCTGCAAAAATTTAAAACAAGTCACCCCTAGAATCTCCAAAGGATTGAGATCTTAACCATCCTCTCAGTGAGAGGATGGAAACCAACTTGAACTCAGTTACAAATGGTAAATACCAAATTGTAGAAATCCATCCATACACGAAATATACTATAGATCTCACTGGAGGCGAATCTTACATCTATCTCTGTCTTGCCTGACAGTGTTGGCACCACAACTTTGCCTCCCAAAATGGCCTGTCAAATAAGTTTTTAAGACATGTCCAGTATGGCTTAAGGAATAAACAGTAAAAACAACGTGAAGAAAAGGACATGAAAGAAAGCACCATGTTGGGCTAATATAGGCAGTGTAACAAGCAATTTGCACTAGAAGCTTAAACCTCTATGGTTGTATGGCAAAAATACAGCTTTAGCATGCATTTGAGTTTTATCAAATGAAGTTGGAACTGATATGCTAAATTATCTAATTATAGGACAAGCGCGTTAAACATAATGATAAAGATGCTAGTGTTATTATACTTAATAAACTTAATGGTAAATAAGACAAAACTTGTTAGTTTTCAAATCGACAGCAGGCAACTTTTATCTAGTCAATGGCCTATGGAGGTTTTATTTTGTCATCACTGCATAAAATATGTTACTATAGAGCTTTATCAACTGGCAGAGTGGTAGTTAACACTTTTGACCACATAAAGTCACCACGCATGAAAAACAGAAGTTTAGAAGGTACTACTCTGACTATAACAAGATTCAGGAATGACCAGTGTGCTTACTTGTGTAAAGCTAATATTAGCATCCACATAAATATCTGAGCCATCTCTAGAGAATGTCGAATCATTAGCAACCTGTGAGCAGAAAAAGATTAGATACTTGTCATCAAGGGAAATTGAAGGATTCAGGAAGACCATAGATGAGGCAAGAATGATGATAGATTATAAGACTACTTATGGAGTGTACAAGATTGCGTAATAATCTTTTTATTTGATGTAATATGTTCAGAATTTGAAGAAAATACAGATACTTTTAACAAACCTTAAATTTGATATACAACTTTCCAGGTCGACTTGTTCTTGATCTTACATGACCAGCATCATCGATTGTGACCAAAGCGCCGGACTCCATCCCTTTGTTCAAGTAAAGAAAAATTGGCAAATTAAAGTTTGACAGAATCATATCACCAAGAACCAAATTGACTATCTGCCTATCTGGTCCAGTAAACTTTATGCATTATGAAACTCGAAATCACAGTTCTAAATTATTTGTTTCGTCTCTGACGCAAATATCGAATGCAGATAAAAGCCAATTAACCAGGTAATACACAGCCAAGCATAGTCTTAAAAATAAGAAAAAGAACAAGCGAGCTATACTATAAGTGTGACCAATAGTGAATTGGATAACATCTTAACCACACAAATTCTTAGAGAACGAAATCTTGCCACTCATTTCATAGCAGAACTGGCATGTTTCAAACCCAAAATCAAGTTACAGATGGAAAAAATCAAGAAGACTTCACACTTACCCGCAGGGATCACAACTTCAACCGTCTTTGTGGCTTCCACGACCCCGGATCCCCTGCAAGACATGCAGTGCTCCTGAAGAGAAAGACATACATATCTATGTTTGTAAGCAGTGACGGAGAGATAACCACTGAAGCATCAAAATAGATCTCTTGTTCTCAGACCTTAACAATGTGCCCCGACCCCTTGCACGTCTGGCATTGTGCTGTAAAAGGAGGAATAGTTACCTGTTAAAGAGACAGAAGGCATAGTACTGTAAATGTAAAGTGTATCATTTACTAAAACTCCAAATAAAACAAAGATTATATTCTCTACTTGGAACTTA
This sequence comes from Brassica oleracea var. oleracea, assembly GCF_000695525.1. Lineage (NCBI taxonomy): Eukaryota > Viridiplantae > Streptophyta > Magnoliopsida > Brassicales > Brassicaceae > Brassica > Brassica oleracea. The sequence continues at coordinate 51,522,681 of NC_027750.1, read as the reverse complement.
CTCGTCCAAGGCCCCTGCATGTTGGACAAACTCTCGTGGCAGCATCAAGACTGTGGCCAAGTCCATCTGTAAAACAATAAACGATGTGAGACTGGGAATAACGGGTTTTCGTCAATAGTACTGTCAATTAAGTTAGTCATTCGTCCTCTCTAAGTTGGCTTGACTCAGCAGATTTTTAAAAACTAGCACCCCGTAAATGTTACAAGAAACAAAAGACACAACTGTACATTACATTAACATCAATGGGTGAGAGCCATTTCCAGAAGACCATTCTTCACGAATTATATATATATATATATATAAAGAACTAGGACGAGTTAGGACTTATTATTCAAAGCGTTTATACTCTCACGTATTTTTACAGGAAATTCTGCGCACCATAACTGGTTTTCTAATATTAGTAAATGCAAGAGAGCAGATATCTTGAAATTCTGGGGCGACTCACCACAGGAATCGCAAAAGACATATGCATCAAATTCTAAACGCTTTGTGCACCCTTTTAGAGATTCGTAAAGAGAGAGCGTCAGCTCCACCTATTCAATTTTCAACAATAACAACAAGGTTTAGAAATGCAGACCAGCTTCTCATCGTACAAAAAGAATAAAGAGAGAATCAGATAAACTGACCCGAATATCAGGTGAAGGCGGATTAGATTGGTCCTCAAATATCTTTAAAAAAAACAAGTGTACTATTGTTAGAGACTTGACTGGTCCATATAAACAAACAAAGCAAATCGAGAACACAACAATGTACCTCAGAAAAAATCTTGTGGAACGAGTCGGAGAAATTGGACTGGTATGCACGTCTGAACCTCTCTGCACCACTACCGTCATTATTTACATATTCTGAATTCCGATAACGCACCTGTATTGTGTGATAAGAATAGCAAGAAATTCATTTAGTGATATAAATGACAACCAACAAGACAAGCGTACCTTATCGTACTCTTCTCTTCTTTCAGAATTTCCCAGAGTCTGCAGTTTCTCAATCCAAAACAGAAGTATATCAGACAATAGATTCAAAATACACATGGAGTAAGTAAGATTTACTGAAAAGAAGAAGATAAAATAAAGCACCTCATAGGCCTCTCTTATCTCCTGGAACTTCTTTTTAGCGGAAGGGTTATTTCTACTGGTATCAGGGTGGAACTTTTTAGCAAGCTGCACGATTGTACATTCAATCCATAAACTCGAGCAGACGATATACTAAAATTTCCTCCTCGGCGCAACAAAAAAAAAAAAGCATGAAAGCCTGAAGAAGCATTTCATGAACAATGGCTCACCTCATGGAATGACTTTTTAATCTCTTCCCGGCTAGCTTTAGGAGAAACACCAAGAACATCATAGTAATTACGAGCACTGGAGAAAGATATTCCTGAGAAGCAGTATAAAGAACAACAAGTTTCCAATGAATGCAAAATGATAAAAAAAAAAAAAAACACACACACGCACAATGATCTAGAAAGAAAATAAAAAAAAAGACCTGTAGCGTGAATGTAACGCTCGAACAAGAAGGGCTTCTGAGACCCTGCAAAGTACCGAGACTACCAAGTAAATTCACACAAACATCAACTTTAAATTTCCCTAAGAAGAGTTTAGCTTTCACCACATGTTAAAGGACATAACTTTCTTACATCCTCACAAACCCTTATAAAAAAAAAAAAACTTTTTTCCAGCTAAGCTTTATCACTACATTGGGGGGTTTCTAATATGCTCCTAAACCCTAAATCAGCTCAGATTAGGCCATATCAGTTTTTTTTGAATCTCTTGAAAATCAAGCACAAATCGTGATCTCCGAGGAGAGAACAATGACTCTTAGACTTACGGATTACCTGGTCGCAGTCCGAGCGTGGAGTCAAATGTTCGTCGCGCCTGTAAACTCCGGAGAACCTGCGAAGAAAGGGTAAGGCACAGACGGTTAAGCTCTCTGGCGGAATCGAGGAGAGTGATGAAGAAGGAAGCAAACCCAATTGAATCTTCGCATGATTGGGACGGAGCACAGAGGAATGAGAGGTTTTTGGTTCTGAGAGTTTAAACCCTACGCAAATGCCGAGACACAGAGAAAGAGACACCGATCGTTTGAAGCCTCTGTCTCGCTCGGAAGGTCCGAAATTGGAAAGAATTAAAATCATAGTGGTTTTACATTGGCAATGTGCATATGCGCCATAGACTATGCCTCTAAATTCGGTTTGGTTTTTGTGTAAAATGTAAACTCTTTCATCAGACTTTTAGAGTTTTATTTAATCATATAATGTACGTTATAATCAGTGGCTAAACCCCAAAAAAAAAATTAAAAGGGAAATAATAGAAAAGTCAAAAAATAAAAATGGGTCATAGAGGGGAAGCGAACACAGATTTGGGAGTTCATTAATTCTCTTTTCAATCAAATATGACTCTGTCAACTTACAAAATCTGATTTATATTATTTTTGTGGTGTCAGTTGATCTCACTATCCTTCAAGTGGTTCCGCTACAGTGACAATTTTTTTGTGTTGGATGCTAGAAGATATTTGTAGAAAACATAACCTATGATCTCATATTCGTTTTTTTAACATTCCTATCTTACATAATTTATAAAGAAAGTTTCAAATTTTGATTTAATTATGTATATTACTAAAATATATTTATCTTTTATCTTTTATCTTTTTGGTTATTTTTAAAAATTAATATGTTTGAGATGAAATAAATGAAGAATGAATAGATATCATTTGAGTGAGACTAACAGACGATGTTGTCCACTTCTTCCAAGTAGCCGTGTAGAGGAATGTGTAACAATAACGAAGCTAATGATTAAATCTCAAAGAAACCTGAATTAAGGTTTACCCTTTTTTCTCGAGGGATTATACATCATCCTTGAAACTTGTGATGTACAAGAATAGAGTTCGCATAGGTAATCTGGAATTGACTGTGGCACAGGCAACATGGCCACAGGCAACATGGTTATGTACATCATGTTTTGTACTGCTTTTCTGGAGAAGTCATTTTTTTATTCTTAGTTTGTGTGAAAAGTGTCAAAGTGACACTTATTAAGAAACGGAGGAAGTAATAACTAAACTTTTTGAATAACAAGAGATTTGAATGAATTTTGAAAATTGTTAAACCAATAATAATAGATTTTACTAAGATTTTTGAAATCCAAGAACCAATAACAATGGATTCTTAAAATTCACAAACTCTACACAAATTCATCTTCCAATAACCCTCCCTTAATCTGCAAACCCAATGATTTCGTCCTCTCATCTCTTAACCTCCCCTATGTTCAATGTATCCTCTCATCTCTTAACCTCCTCTATCGTTCAAACGTATCTTAATTTCACCAATAATTATTAGAGTGAATTGGCTGAAAATACAAGGAGAATGTAGTAATTAGGAAAATATCCAATACCATAAAATAGTGGGCCTTTGAAAGTGGCAGTGACAGGCGAAATACAAAATTAACCTTCTCTTAATAATATCGAGATATGCATTGCGACTGGTAATAGAAGGTTGGAAGCTAAAAGGGTTTTGATCCCGAATTGGTTGAATTGGTAATGATTAGCTTAGCTTTATTTCCCCAGCTTGTACGTGAGGGCAGCTACGAAATGGAACTGGCCAATGGGATCGTTTCTGTCAACGGAGGCTGCATGGAGAGAAGAATCAGAGCAAAAGATCTTACAATTTTGCAATTTTTTAACTTTTATTTTACAATTTATTTTTGTTTTTTTCTTTTGTGGGTTGGCGGTTACCCGCGACTCGAATTTGGTCGATCCGCACCTGTCCCGCTTAAAATTGACTCAACACCCGTTTTTTCAATCGGTCGACCCGCCCCGCGGCGAGTCAAATGGGGCGGAACCCGCAGATAATGACTCATTTTCCCACCACTATCTAGGAGTGGATGTTATAAAATTTAGGAATGCTGCTGGTGCAAGGTTGTTGGACTGCTATGTCGTAGTTGAGCTGTAGTGTTGATTATTTACAAGCTAATGGTGTTTTGTAACGGTTAAGTAAGTGTTGTGGATGTAATTTTCCTTTGTCTTGCGGCTAAAAATTGGGTTTAAGAAAACACTAGGTTAAGACCCGCGCCTTGCGCAGGATAAACATTATATATATATAAATTATTTTATATATTATATGTTTATAACATATTATGAAATAATAAATATATATTGAATAATTAAAAAGTCATTATCTACTACTTATATAATTAAATTGGTGCAAACATATAAATAAATTTTATAAATCAAAAAATATTTTTTCTATTTGATATGATATATAATTAAATTTAAATGATAGTAACATATATATATGGTATATTTTAATATTAATATTTATTAGATGATGCTTTTTACTCATATTTTTTTATCATTTGTATCTGTTATAGCAAAAAGTCTAAATTAGTGATAACAAAATTTTCACTGTGGTATTAATGGTTTAAGTAATTTATAATATTTTAAAAAATTAAGTTGTCAATATTTTTTCAAA
>NC_027750.1:51517474-51518010 GCF_000695525.1 Brassica oleracea var. oleracea | reverse complement strand
TTTTTATCAAATCTTTATTATTCAAAATCATTAATTGTCATATATACTTTAGCCACATTAGGCAATTCTGTAATCTTATTTAAGGAAATAATGAAGCACATTTAATATTGTATTTATTGTGGTTTAATAAAAAGCTTATTATATATTTAGATAGACCAACCTATTTCTCTAAGGATTCTAAGAATCATTCTAGTGTTAGACATGTGGCTACAAACAAATGTTGTAATGCTTCTCAAATAATATATAGGGGATTTGATGTCTTGTACGCTAAGTGCTATTGTCAAATCCCTTATATATTATTTGAGAAGCATTACAATTTTTTTTTGTAACCACATGTCATCACTAGAATGATTCTTAGAATCATTAGAGAAATATGTTGGTTCATCTAATTATATAATAAGTTTTTTATTAAACTAACAAAAAAATCATCATTAATGTACTTTATTATTTCTTTAAATAAAATTTACGGAATTGCCTAATGTGGCTAAAGAGTATATGTCAATTAATGATTTTGAATAATAAAGATTTGATAAAAA
>NC_027750.1:51501043-51517179 GCF_000695525.1 Brassica oleracea var. oleracea | reverse complement strand
ATATAATAAAAATTTAGATTTTTATGTATATGTTATATTTTGAATTTTTACAAACGGCTATAAATTACTAAAACTGTTAAAAGTCTCACATTTAAATTTTATGATCTATGGTTTAAATTTTTTGTTATGACAAAATACAAATGATTACAAAAATTATATAAGTAAAAAGTCTAATTTAATTAATTATTAAGATTAATATATATATCGTTTTAAATTAAACTATAAACCATATAAAATACAATATTTTAATTTCAAAATTTACTTTGAACAATTTTTTTGATAAAAGTTTTGAACGATCATTGACAACTTATTTTTTAAAAAAATTATAAACTACTAAAATTATTAATCCCACAATGAAAATTTTGTTATCAGTAATTTAAATTTTTTCCTATAAAAGATACAAATGATCAAAAAAACTATATGAGTAGAAATCATCATTTAATAGACATTAATATTAAAAATATACTAAAATATATTATCTATGTTAGTATCATTTAAATTTAATAACATACCCTATCAAATATAAAAAAAATATATTTTTTGGATTAATAAAATTGATTTATATGTTCGCACCAATTTAATTATATATTTAATAGTTACTGACTTTTAATTATTTAATATAATTTATTATTTCATAATACGTAAAAATATTTAATACATAAAATAATATATATATATAATGTTGATCCCGCACAGGGCGCGGATCTTAACGTAGTATGTTGTTATAAATGATGTTCAAGAAATTTGGATTCATGATAGTTTTGCGAGATTATACGTAGATTTTAAAGTTGGTTAACCTAATACATTAAATAAATAATACATAGTAATAATGCCAGCTAAACAAACTTTTGGCAAAAATGTACAAAGTTCATACACAGGTTTTCATTGCCAAATTATGTTGTTATAACTGAGTTTGAAGTAATTTGGTTTGCGATTACTTTTGCTCGTCTATTTCTTATTTTGTTCGTTTATTTCTACTCTTAAAATGAAACATTTTTGCAAGTAGCTTCAGCAACTGTGCAATCTCCCCACACCGTAATCGCACAAAGAAGGTGGGAATCAGAAACTCTATTTCTTGGAGGACATGGAGAACTTTGGGAAAGTTTTTGCAAGTAGTGCAACAAACTTGGTGTCCATGAAAACAGAGCTCCTGGAATGAGACTGTTCAGAATACGATAGGAACAACGACCGGGTATGATGGATTAGAACATCAACAACCTAAAAAAATTGAACGAACTATACATAATTGGTTGCCAAGGATCAGTGTAATAGATATTCCTACACAAGCAATGATCTAGTGTTTTTACCGTGGCAGATAAGTGGGAGGATCTGTGGACAATAGCGGTCAACTCCCTGCTATCAAGACTAAGACAATCAACATTTATGACACTGTAAAATAGAAACATAGAGGATAATAAAACAATTAGCAAGCAAACAAAAGAAGAGGCAGACTAAGTCCAGTTGACATACAATTCAGATGCAAGCTTATCTGATAGTACAAACAAACGATTAGCAATACAAGCGGTCATTGTGTGTCTAGACATTGTAATACAAAAGATTAGCAATACAAGCAGAGTCATTGGGGATCGGACCGGAGATTCGGTTCTGGAAAAGCTCCAGGACCATCAGCTCCGTGAGGGTTTGGAGTTTCTGAGGGAGGGTTCCTCGGATTCCTTTGGTTTTGAGTTGGATTCTAGTGACTTTGTTGCCTGCGTCGCATTGAACGGTTGGCCATTTACAAGGGTTGGGGTTGGACCAGTCTACGTCTTTAGTGAGGTTTAGGCTCGATTTGAGGGCTTGCATAGTTGGAGCGTCGACGCTGGTCTGAGAAGCTGCGAAGTTTAGTGAGGAGAATAGGAAACAGAGGAAACAGAGATGGGATTTTGTCATTACGAAGTTAAAGGATGGAGCTTTCTTCTAGGGTTTTATGGTGGCATTGAAGGAGGAGAAGAAAGGCTCTTCCTTTTTACAGGGAAAGGAGAAAGTTAAAAGATGGAATCAGCGGAGATGGAGGGAGAGAGAAAAAGAGTATGGAATCATAAAAGCCAAAAAATAAACAAATTTTTATTCTTCTGGAGAAAAATGGATGAACCAGAGAAATTAAAGATGAATTTAGAGTGAATTGGCTGATCCATTGAGAAAAAAAGAGATGAATAGATGTAAATGTAATTGAAAGATTTGAGTTTTGAATTGGTTCTTCTAAGTGTGAATGAAAGCTGAATATAAGACGGGGGATTCAAAAGAATTTCGAGATTCTCAATTTCGTAAGCTAATGGGAAAGTTTCGACAAGAAAATATTAAAGAAATATATATGTGTAATGGCTCAAACAGGTAACCAGTTGCTCGGTTTCAAAAGGGAATGAGGGTAAGATGGTAATTGAATCGGCCGACACATGCGTTGGAAACACAAATTGTGTATATACCTAATTACCATATAATTATGATCTGAGACACATTAAACCATGTTACTTGATATTCTTAAAGTTACTTAATAAAAATTAAATAAACATATCTTAAAATTACTTAACAAATTTACAAAAACTAACGTAGAAAACTTCCACGGAAGTCTTATCAATTAGCTAGAAACTTTACTAAGCATGAATGTTGCTAACCTTATAAATATCACCAATCAAGTTATAAATTTCTTTCAGTAGCCCTAATATTGACTAATATACATGAATTAACAAAAAAAAATTAAAAAGTCTATAGTTTTAGAGAAAATGAAAGTTTATTAAACATTGACGTAGACGACTTCCACATAGGTCGTCTGGTAGACTTCTAGGAAGTCGTCCATTTAGGTTAGTTTTGCAATTGATTTTTAACCTAGACGACTTACATGGAAGTCGTCAATCTTTGTTTGTTAAAAAAAAATTGAGAGGACTTCCATGTAAGTCGTCTAGAGAAAATGGGTTAGTTTTGCATTTGACCGGATTGTGTCAGAAATTTGGCTTTTCCTGGACGGCTACACCTAGACGACTTCCATGTAAGTCGTATCAGGTTAGTTTTGCAATTGAAAAATAAAACAAAAAAAATATTTTTTTCTAGACAACTTACACGGAAGTCGTCCGTCCGACGACTTACATGGAAGTCGTCCAAGATAAGCAAGGTTTGACCAGAATCTCGGAATAAAATCATGGAAGACTTTCGTGGAAGTCGTCTGATGGACGACTTCCGTGTAAGTCGTCTAGACAAAAATATTTTTTTTTGTTTTATTTTTCAATTGCAAAACTAACCTGAGATGACTTACATGGAAGTCGTCTAGGTATAACAAAATATTGATTTTTTAATTTTCTACTGGACGACTTACATGTTAGTCGTCCAGGAAAAGTCAAATTTTTGACACAATCTGGTCAAATGCAAAACTAACCTGTTTACCTTAGACGACTTACATGGAAGTCGTCTCGATTTTTTTTTAACAAACAAAGATGGACGATTTCCATGTAAGTCGTCTAGAAAAACACATTTAAAAGTCAATTGCAAAATTAACCTCTGCATTGACCAGAAGACTTCAATGTAAGTCGTCTGGTCATAGATGACTTACATGTAAGTCGTCTGGACGAACAGATCTGGGAAAAAAAAACTGATTTCATAGTTTCAACCAGTGAGATAACTTTTTTTAGCACACTTAAGTTTTCTCCACCAAGAATCGTAAGCTTCAATGGCTCTATGAACCATAAAAATTTTAGAATCAAAATCTTGGGTTTTTTTTTGATGAATATGGAGAGAAAGTAAAGAGATGTTGTTTTTGGTTCATAAGAATTGAGAAAGAAAGAGTGTAAATCGATTTTTAGGTGCATTAAGAGCTTCAAATTAGTTGTTCATGGTGGTTGGTGTATTGAAGGCAATGACAATATTGTGAATACTTGAAAAAGATGAGAGTGATAGAGTAAAATATGCATTTTCAAAAAAAAAAAAGTGATGGTATTTTCGTGAATAATCTGAACTTTGGGGGTGAAAGTGGCAAGTCAAAGTTAAAAAAAAAACATGGATTAGTTTTGTGTTTGACTTTCAGTTTTGAGTCATATTTGCAAAAAGCCCTTTAAAGAAATGATGTAATATGTAGAAATATTAAGCTAATAAGTATAGAACTATTTGTGGTTATGTTTGTGTCTCTGAGATGGGATTAGTGAAATTTTGATTTCATATCATAATGCGGAATATGTTCAGTCCATGTAAACCTGAAAACTTAGCTACCTCAATGAAAACTTTATTGGGTTGGAGATATTAACCTACTGCATCTTCGCTCATATTATTTATTGGTTTTTGCTTTTCAAAACAATTTTAATTTGTATTAACGAATCAAGCCATAGATGTATTTGACATTTTATGAGTTTAACCATGTAGCTGAATCGATGATTTCTAACCATAAAGTTTTATGGGTCCAACATATAGTTTAAGTGTCAAAGTGAGATTTTAACAAATGCTATAAAGCCTTTCAGCCAGAAAAATAAGTATGTTAGAAACAAGATAATGAAGATAAAATTATCAAATCAGATACATGTGAAAAATCAACAAATTTACGTTCTGGATACTCACAAAAATAAAGCCAAAAACATCAAATAAAACAAAAATTAGAACAAAACAAACAAACAAAAAGCCAGTAACACTGCAAAGCAATACCACATGTATAACATCCACATTACTCAAATGTGTTATCTCCTTCATGCGTGGAGAAACAACTACATACACAGTTCATCATCAAACCTCAACCCTATTACAATATAAATCTTGAAAAGTCAATGATCAAAGCAAACACAAACTTCACAAATATGGCATCACTTGCACACATTGAAACAGAACAACAACTCAGTCTATGGTTTCGCGCTTGCGCGGGGCTCATTGTGACGCCCAGACCCGGTTTCCCTTACGGCGGTTCGTCCTCAGTTCGCTTCCCTCGACCAAACTGGCCATATCCGAATTTTTCTCTTAACTTAGGATTTTTATCCAGTTTTCCTCCATGAGGTTCAGCTCAGATCCGAGTGTTCGCTAAGTAATCCAACATCCTAGCGAATCACTACAACAGACAGTATAATAAACATATACCTTACTGCCTCAGTGCTTCGTTATCTGAAAAATCCATCCGAACACTCCGTCTTATCCAGCCAGCTCGATCAGATACTTAACCGAATCCCCTTGTTCCTTAGTCACTCAGCCAACCATCCCCACGTGACCCAAGCAACAAAGAGAGACGGCTTGGTATCCAACCAGCCATCCAGAACAGACAGTACGCTAACCTTATTAGCGTTCCAGAAACAGTCACCTGATCACCCCCGGATCAGTCAGTACACAGTCGGCTCCACAGCCATCGCTTCAGTCAGTCCTGATCACATCAGGATCAGTCATTACACAGTCGGCTGGCTTGGTCTCCAACCAACCATCCAGAACAGACAGTACGCCGGCCTTGCTAGCGTTCCTGAAACAGTCACTGATCACACCTGGATCAGTCAGTACACAGTCGGCTGGCTTGGTCTCCAACCAACCATCCAGAACAGACAGTACGCCGGCCTTGCTAGCGTTCCTGAAACAGTCACTGATCACACCTGGATCAGTCAGTACACAGTCGGCTGGCTTGGTCTCCAACCAACCATCCAGAACAGACAGTACGCCGGCCTTGCTAGCGTTCCTGAAACAGTCACTGATCACACCTGGATCAGTCAGTACACAGTCGGCTGGCTTGGTCTCCAACCAACCATCCAGAACAGACAGTACGCCGGCCTTGCTAGCGTTCCTGAAAGATCAGATCAGGCGGAGTCGCAGTACACCAGACAGACTCGTGGCCAATAACTGAGACCCCGATCCGCTTCCCGGCTAACTCCGCTTTCCGGTTCACTTCTCGATCTCTCCGATCCGATTCCCCCTTTTTCGGTAAGTCTCCCTCTCTGTTTTCTTCTGTCTCAGAAAACCTGTGTGTCCCCTCTCTCCTCCGCGAAATCTCGCTTAAGGGAAACAGATGGGTGGTTTCTCCACCAACCCCACCGACAATCACTGTTCCAAACAGTTATTTACTTAACCCACCGACACCCCGCGCTCCAAGGCGTTCCATGCGCGAGTTTTTCCACTTTTCGGACTTTAACTGTTCCCGCCAGTTTTACTTAGGCGAAAACCGAGCTAGAGCTGACTGATCCAGTCAACAACTCTAACCTTGTCCGAATCAGACTGATACTACTGAATCAGCTCATCTCAGCTTAGCCGACAGTCTTAACCGACTTGTCTGGCCGTCCTGATAACTGCTCGGTAACTGATCCAGTAACTGATCCCGCCATTCTCCTTAGCTAATCAGTTCATGTTCAGCTCAGTCTCAGTTCCCGTCAGAACGTATACAAGTCAGTCCACACATTGACTAACTTATCTCGGATGACAAGACCAGATGCCTTCTCTGAATCCGTCCAGCTTAGTCCAACAAGCTCACTGCTATATTCGGACATACAGTATCATCTTAATCTGATTAGAACTATCCAGATGACATGTCCAACATGTCTGTCCCGTTTGATCAGTCCGACCTTGGACTGGTCCAGTTCATAGATCGGGACAGGGATGCTACACTCTGCCCCTAGTCATCATAATAGTTAAGTCTTTTTCTTTAAATGCTTATCCTTTCTTTATTTTACTGTCAAGGTTAGTTATATAGCAAAAATCATACCAACTTTAAAGAGTACGTATCAAATTGTCACATGTTTCTTCTTCTCATAGTACACAGCTGATAATTAACTTAACTATCTTGCTTAATATTGTATATTCTCCATATCTTCAAACAATTCATGCGGTTGTTTCTAATACAAAGTCGTTAGCATCGATTGTAAACGTATATCATAGTTTGCATAGGCACACCAAATCGAGGAATGGTCAACTAATTAAAGATCACAAGAAAAACTAAAGACATGAGAGAATCATTTAGTACATAAAACTAAGAGTCATTGACAGGGAAAAAACGAAACAAAGAAAAGCATTAGCAAACGCCGAACGAACGCCGAACGAAGGAGCTGCTTTAGAAAGACACAAGAGTCTCAGTGTGATTTGGAAGAACACTACTATTGTATTATACGGTAGCTACCAACTCCATAACGACGTTTAAATTCAGTCGCAATATTCCCTCAAACAAATAGTAGTGTTTTTTTTTTGACGAAAGGCTTTCAAATATTAAAAAGAAAAACATAAAGGTTTACAAAGATAAAACCAAATAGCTTTATAGTAGGAAAAAGCTTGCATGAAACATCTCCATGAAAATTTAAGTCTCAGTCCTAAGCAATAACCAGTTTTGAGACTAGAAGACACAAGAAAGCAATGAAAACATATGCTAATGGTAATAGCCACGACCATGCGGCCATGCTTTCCTCTCCCCCTAGCAGTCTTCCCTTCCATATCTTGATTTTTGAGAGGAAGCTTTGTCTCCCTCCCATCTCTTGTCAAGCTGAGAGAGTTGGATGACTCAGTCTCAACTTCACCCACAGCCCCTAAAACAGTGAAACAAGATGGACTCTCAAATGCACTAGCTTGAGGTGTTGCTGTTAACGGATCAACAACTAAAGTTTCTTGGACCTCATTGTTGATAATGGTAGATGGAGACTCCATAGTAGATGTTGTAGTGGGAGTGGACTGATGATGCAGATAAACATTTAGAATATTTGGAATATTTATTATTTAGTTTATTAATTATTTTTATTATTTTAGGGTTTTATGGTGTTTTTATATATAGCCGTCTAGACTTAAGTTTGTATTCAGTTTATGATTTGATTAATAAAAGTTAAGAGATTTCTTTAATCATTGTTTTCGGCTAGAACATTGGTGTTCTCAACGAATTTAAGAAGACATTGATCTTAGGTATTCTTAGACTAAATAAGATCCTTGTATTATTCTAGTTTTTCGGGTATTCTCATAATCAACGGATCTCTAGTTTTATCCAATAAAGCTTCCGCTACATCAACTGAGCATCTACTAAAGTTTCTTGGACCTCGATCATTCTCTAGTAGCGTTTTTCGAGTGCAACTACACGGAGGGAGTACGGAGATCACTCGTCGCCGCACTTCTTGGGTCAGATTACACGTCTAGTTGAAGCAATGTCATAGACATTCTGGTGGATGATTCAAAGTACAAATCACTTTGTTTTCTCTTCGGTATGTTTACCAACTTCCTATCCACTCAGTATGGTGGGGAAAATGGTCGGAAGCATGGTGAGATATATATAATAAATGCTCCACATATGGCTAAGTTAATTCATTGAGAAGACTGTTAGAAATAAAATCTCAACATTTTGGAGAATGAATTGCAGCAAATATCAAGGTAAAATGGAGGCTTGGAGGAACTAGGGAAAAAGCATGACATTTTTTCTTGTGTTTGATCTTCTAAACAATGACACATCTATTGTAACAATGTTTTTGATTGAAATAAATGTTTATATTCTTTCAACAACAAAAAAAAACCACAACAAAAGTCGAAAACAAAAACATTGAAGAGCATTGAGCGAAAGAAGGCTGCACCTAGAAAGACGCGAGACTCTCCATGTGATTTGCGAAAACACCCAAACAGTCTGTTCGGTCGTTAGGAAATTGATAATCACTGCGTCTAAATTCATCACCCATAAATCCTTCAAAGAAGGCTTCTCTAGTACTGTTTCTCCTTGGATCAAAATATAGAATATAAAACGAGTCAACAAAACTTCTTGGTGCAAAAACAAGCTCACCGGCATCAGTAATACCCTTCAATTGCATATAAATCCTCCACTTGCTCTTAAAAACACGAGGTAAACATTGACGCGTCCATTCGTGTCCATCTGCATCTTTCAAAATATATAATTCACCGGGAAAGTCACGAGTAACTAAGGCTAGCCTTCCCTCATAAGGTATCATCATCTTATACAACCGTCGAAAACTGGAATATTTTGGATAATTTATAGGACTAAAGCTTTCAGATTTGACATCAAAGCGCATTATTATATCATGATCATCAACTCTAGCTTGATAGTACAGAATCCCATCGAAGCAACACCCATATCCTTCTTTGGTTAGTGAAATCACGAGTGGTCTAGCTTCTTCCTAGACTGCTCAGAGAGTCCATCAGATGGCACACGTGGCAGAGAGGAAGCCACCATTTATCTCCATCTTCCTGGAATGAGCTGGACAAACTCCTTACCAGAACCTGAAATGTCTTCACGACGCAGTAGCTTCGCCATCCTCTCTTTCAACAACTCAACTTCTGGACACAGACACTGCAAAAATGTTAAAACTATTTTATGAAACAGAGAGATTGATTTTAACAAAAGTTTCAAAAAAAAAAAAGAGATTGATTTTAACAAACCTGAAGTCTCTGTTCCGATTCTCTTGAACCCAAAGGTATCGACTTGGGTCGGAGTTTTCATCTTCATCTTCTTCCTTGAACTTAAGACTGTTTAGCAGTGAAAACTCAGAAGAAGAGAAGCTTAACCATCTTTGCGGCCAAATGCATTCTTACACCCTTCACATCTACAGTTTATGGAGCATCCCACACCACTCTTTAAAGAAACATAAGACCAAGAGTAAGACCAATAGGAGGTTAAACACATAGATCCATGAGAAAACAGTTACTTTCTCTGAGGACAAACAAACCGGAGATTCCTCTTCTTATTACCCTAATCCCCAAATCCAATTAAAATTCAAAGGGCATTTATGAAAAAGTCCAAAACCGTGAGAGGTTAAGACGGTAACAAATCAAGCGGATCGTGATAATTCGGGGGTAGCTTCTTCTCCCATACGGAATCCGACGAAGCAGAGCCGCGAAACGAACGGTTACGACCGGTGAGGTTGCAAATCTCCGGCGGCGTTAGGGGTGCGAGAAAAGAGGGATTGAAGAAAGAAAAACTGAAAGAAAAAAATCTTCTAGGTAGAGCATGATTATCAGGGGTTCTTAAAGTAAGTTCTTAGCGGAATATAAGAACCCGTCTCTTAACTTTTAACTAAAAAAAGCTAAGAACCGGTTCTTAAAAAGAGTTTTAAGAACCGGTTCTTAGCTTTTTTAGTTAAAAGTTAAAAAACGGTTTCTTATATTCCGCTAAAAACCTCACCTTAAGAACTCCCAATAATCATGCTTTAAAGGTAAATGAAAGTATAACTCTGGACCCCTGGTTTATTCATCTTTAGACCATCCTTATTGCTATCGCTTAACGAGGGTGCTTAACACTAATGACAATCAATACAATACTAAAAGAGGGATATAAGCCATGAGGAGGGTGTCCACGTAGGATTAAAAAATCGACCAATAGGAGGTCAGATTTTTGCCATGTCATCAGCTTATTCTCACGAACATCAACTCCGTTTACTTTTTCTGTCGTTTCCTCTTGAATTAGACGAAGACGGTTGAGCAGCCCCTTCCCCTTCATCTCCCTTTCCCTCACCGTACAAATTATTTATGGCTTCATCATCTTTCCTCTTACAATCCTCACAATATAAGTGAAAGCTACAATCACAATCTAAAGATTCTTCACACAGTGCAACAATTTCTAAAACACTGATTCTCGCCATCGCTCCTCTATCGCATGTAAGTTTCTAATCGCTTTTCTGAGTCAGTAGTTCCTAAATTGTATCTATCTACCATATGATCTTATGTGTCACTGTCTTTATCTTTCCTCTTTGTTTTCGTCTTGATTTGTATTTGTGCTTTAATATTCAGTAGATCTTACAAAATTGTTTTCTGGGAGATGATGAGTAGAGTATGCCCTATATATGCATGCTTACGTTTTCGAAGTGATCTGAATATTAATTGACTTTGTGCTTTCTTCGGTTTTTCATAGTCGTAGAATGCACTGCTCGAGTTTTGCGAGAGTGGTCAAGGCCAAATAGCAAGTTGTAGATGGAATTTTGCATCATCTGAATCTGGAGATCAAGAAGAAACTATAAAGAAGAAGCCTTATGAAGCAAAAGTGTGTGTGAAGCCATGGATGAACTTCAAATAATTACATGATTTTATACCTGCGAGTGATGATGCGCCTTCCATACTCCCTCAGATCTTGGTTGCCAAAAAGGTAAAAGTATGACTAATTTAATAAATTATTCAGGGGCCTTTTTTTGTATGTAATCGGTGCAATATCAACTTTGATGTTTTTCCGTAGCTACAAGGAGGTCCGCACAACATCCATATCACCGCTCTTTCCAGCCATTCCAGAGAACAAATCTTACATACAACAGATGACGAAAATCGCTCACGTTAGCATCGGCTCTGCTTAGAAGAAAATGCAGTCTGGTTACAAGTAGCACATAAACCATTTGTTGTTGTGGGATATTACTCTTTTTAGTTAACTGGAACGAGAATTCACTCAACCTTACCTACCATATTCTAGAATGTGACTGAATTTTTATGTGTCTAATTCTCAGGGAAAGTCTACAAGAAGGTGTGTGAGATGTGCCATAAGCTATAACCTTAAACAAGACTGGTATGTTAGGTGACAATGATACAAATGTATCTTCTGAAGGTGTAAGGATACATAAGTTCACAAATTCATTATTGCATTTCACATTCATATTTATTATATGGTTTCTTTGCCTAAACTTGGGGGCTTTTCTATTTATCAACAAGGACAGTACCTGATTTCTGATGAGCTCACAATGTTGTATATTTGATCAATCAGTCACCTATGGTTATTAGTTAGTGAAGAGTATGTGCACAAACAAAGACATATGTGAGCTTTGAAACCAAGTCGAAGCATTTGCTTTCCAGTATGAGATGCATGCTTCGAGCTATCAGAGAGATATAGCAACTGCTCAACAAGTAGCCAAAGAAAACGGCGCACTGGAGGATTGTACACGCGGTAAGTATTTATCCACCATTATCTTAAGATTGCGCCTGTTTTAGTTATGTCTCCCATCAGCAAGTTTTGTTGTTTGACATATCTGAACCAAGCAAGATCTGACTGTCATATTACACAGTTTTCAAAAGACTTCTGACTTCTATGTTTTGATGCCTATAACTCTACTGAGTATCATCATCAGTGAGCCAAACTGTTGCCTCTTTTGAGTCACGCTCAGGTTCTTTCACCTTTTTGACTCACAATTTTCTTAGCCTTTTCATTCATAGTTAAAGATAATTTGATGTAGTGTTGATATTGTTGCGACAGATTGGATGCTTGACAGTGCTTCTGGCTACTATTACAACCAGACCAATGGTCTGCACTATGACTCAGATTCTGGATTCAAATACAGTGAATCAATAGGTATGCAACAATTAAAGTTTTTTTCATTTCCTTTCGGATATAATTGTATACAATTTATTTCTTCGTGCGTGATTACACTGATAATGAAAAAGGTCGTTGGGTGAACAAGATGAAGCATACACTGCGGTTAAAAATTCATTAAAGTACCTCACTTATACACAATATTTAGGGGAAGAAAACATGGCAAAAGGAAACTGAGTCAAGTGTGCCTAAGATGGTTGGTAATCTGGTTTGTGGAGTAAGTCCAGTGCAGCTGCACTCTCTTTTGGGAGACGAGACTTCTACGCTCTGTTTATTGAAGAAGGTTTGGATTTGAGCAGTATCCATAGGAAAACGGAAGCCCGGAAAAGTTTCCAGAAAGTAATCAAACTCTCGCAAAACTCAAGTAAACTTCGAAGCATGATCTTAACATGGTTTCTTATAAGAGATACTTAGTTTTATTGTTCTATTAACTCTTCTAAGGTCCAAAAAGTGACTTTGATCCTGATTTCAGTCTGATGTAACATGAACAAGAAGGTAATGGGTTGACTAGGAGCGTCTTCAATGATGGATATCTTTTTTGTGGCAGAAAATAAAAAAAATATGCTTCGGAGATGTTTCATAACCGATGCGAAACTTTTAATACAATTCATTTGTATGAGTGATAGAGAGAGAGTAGTATGTATTTTAAATCCCCACTACCCCCATACGTTTTGGATACTGTAGGAGTAACAGAGTAAGAGTAGTATGTATTTTAAATCCCAACTACTCCATTCGTTTTGGATACTACGCAATGCATGTGTATGAATGAGAGTAGCTTTGTCTATATTTTAAATATGCGTAACTATAACCAACATACTACCTAGACGACAAGATTGATTTTCAAGTAACAGAAATTTCATAGTTTTGATTTTCTTTCAGTTTGGATAAACTTTGGTTTTAGCTTCTCAGATTTAAAATGTATATTTATTTAGTTTTCGAAAAGTATAGTCACATTCAACATGACTCATTATATATATTAGATACAAAATTTGGACTAATAGCGTGAATGGTTATGGCAAGCAGTCCGGTGTTCTTATCTTACATAAATTGAAAAAAAAATTCAATATTACAACATAATCAAGCTCTAATCAAACACACAACATAATGCATCCGTTTGTCTTATACTAAATGAGTAAATGGTTATTGTCGCTTTCAATCATAATGTCATGTTCCGGGAAAGATCACGAAGAAGAACTGCTTGAAATGATATGGAATCAAGAGAGAATTTTTCAAACTCAGCAACAAATACCAAAAACTAAAGCTAATATAAATCTAGACGTAGGCACGGTCTATACATCATAGACAAGGCTGAAACGAAAAGATAACAAATGAAGTAAAAAAATGAAAAAGGGCAACAATATATTCAAAATAAAAGATTATGGCCAAAACACGAAAATAAATAAATAAGATGAACCAAAAGTTAGTGGAAAAACAATTAAAATTGGCTGAAAGAAAGACAACATTTTATGGCAGCAACAAAATAAAAAACCACTATACATATACTCTTCAAAGTTAACATCAATAATTAACTTCACCAAAAGAGTAAAAGATAATCACATAAGTATTAATCATTGTTGTATCAATCATTCCCACAAAACAAATACATACAATAACATCAAATTAACGCTAATATACAATAATACAAGTCGTGTTTAAAAAAAAAAAGCTAATATACAAGTCAAACATTAAATAACGACATATATTCACAAAAAGCTTGACAAACATTCTTATATGATTTTTAGCAAAAAAAAAACATTCTTATGTGATACACGAAAAATCAATATACCAAGAAACAATTAATCGACTGGTCAGAAGTGTTAATCCAAAATATAGAAATTTACTTTCACAACAAAATCCTACTATCAATTACAACATATATTAAACATTAAAATAAAAAATAGAAAAATTAGTATTCACTTTTAAACCAGGAGCAAAATTTTTTTTTTTTTGCACAAATATTTTGATAAAACAATAAGTTGTATCTGGTGGTTTGGGAGAAAATAAATTTCACAAGTCTAAATATCATACTTGGTACATGTAAATGGAAATCAACTACAGAATAAAATAAAATGTGACATTTATTAAGTTCAAAATTGCCCATTTCTCATATAAATAAATATGTTATAGTATTCTTGCAACCAGAAATGTAATATTATTAAAAGATAAATAATTTTATTTTTTAAAATATATCCTCTTTATAAATAAGCGTATGTTCTTTATTCACTGAAACATAATTTTTTTTAAAATAAAATAAATAAACAACTATATGACACGTGAGGGTAATAAGATTACAAGAAATAATATAGTACAAATCAATATTACAACATAGACACACACACAGACATGTAATTTAATTTATCATCTACTACATAATTTAAAACTAATTGAAAATAGTAAATAAAATTTAGTATTCACCTCATTACCATCAACATAAGTTTCTTTCAACAACTCAATAGATATTATAATAGGTTTTATAAAGAAATTAAAGCAATTAGAATACAAAAAAGATCTCTTGACATGGGAGGCAGATCCAGTACAAGAGGGGGTGTGTGGCATGTACCCCACTCTAATTTCCTTTTCTTTCTGTTATAGTTAGGGCTAAATTTATATAAATATTTAATTTTATAAATGTGTAATAATTTTGAATACTTCTGTAAATTTTGATAACCAATAAAATGATTCAGCAATTTTTTAAGTTTTGAAGCCATAATTTATTTTCAATATTAAACTTTTTGGTATTTATTATTTTGTAAATAATTATTTGTTAAAATACCCAATTAGAGTTTTGAATAATGTTTATGAAGTTCTTGAAAATGATTTTTTTAATAATGCTGAACCGAGTATAAATTTTCATATGTTATTTACGTCATTTATCAAAAAAAACAAAATCGTACATAATTAATTGAAAATATTTGTCTGACATTTATATATTTAAGGATTGTTCCTTTGTTGTTCAATATATTTGTTTGAAAGAAACTGCTTGTTTATCCCATATAAACAATAGCATAGTTGTTAATTTATCATAAATCAAATGTAACTATATAATTAATGTGAGAAATTATAAAATGTTTTATGATAAAGTTAAAAAAAAAAGAAGGTAAACTTGAACCAAAAAAACTAACCGAGCGATGAATGATTTGCTTGTCTTTCTGAGCAGCAGTTTCCTCAGTTTTCTCCTGGCTTGTAGAAGGGCTCTGAAGCTCAAACACAGAAACATCAGAGGGCGGGAGAGCGATTCATTTGGTGATGACGACATTTCGTTATGTGAAGAAGCAGTAGCATACGCAGTTTGGGTGTCGCTCAAGCTTCTCTCGATCCATGTTGTTGGCATGCTCCTCCCGCTAAACTCATCCTGCAGCAACCTCTCATTCTTGATGTCGCGCATTTCAGCTGCTTTGACGAAGAATCCTTTGTCGTACCAACTTGGCGGTGTGTCAGCAGCATCTTTCTCAAACCAAGATGGGGAAGAACTCGATAACACGCTTGCTCTGCAGCTCCGGCTTCTAGTCAGTTTCATGCCTCTGACCGGTTGTGATTCTCTCTCCGTAAGCCAAGAGAATGGCTTTTCAGGAGAGGGAGTGATAAATACTACTACTAAGGCGGCTTGTACCAAACTCATCAGGAGATGATTTGAAATCAGCATGGTGGAGGGGTTTTGATGAGTTTGCTTTCTTGTTTTGGTTCAGTAGAGGCACTACTCACTTCCTTTACTCTTTCTTCTTCTTCCTCCTCTTCCTTCTCTTCCTTTTCAGCTTCAGTTGGTGGTTGTTTGTTCTTTGGCTCTGTCACACATACTGGTTCTTCTTCAATGGATAGTTGTAGGTTCTTTGGCTCTGTCAAAGATACTGGTTCTTCTTCTGCATTAACAACGCCAAATCTATATGAACTGCTCTGCAGAATATTTTCCTCTGGATGTCTAGTGACATCTGACATCATCTCT
>NC_027750.1:51468534-51498825 GCF_000695525.1 Brassica oleracea var. oleracea | reverse complement strand
AACATATCAAACATAACTGAGGGAAAAAAACCACAAAGATACTAAAAAAAGGTGCAAAAGAAATTAAACATATCAAACATAACTTTGTCGTCTTGCTTCTTATACTTCGAATCGCCGGAGGCAGCTGTATCGAGAGAGACTCCAGTTTGATCGGCTCGGAGGAGGATACCACGTCTTATTGATCGATCCGTTCGAGAAGGGGAAAAGGCAAGAGATGAGTCGTGGAAGAGATCTCCGTGGAACCAAAGAGATGAGATGAGATAGAGCTAGGGCCACACATATTCTGGGTTTGGTTACGTACGATGCTGGACTTTTCTTTTGCACGGATTTAGAAGCCCAAGATCAGGCCAAGTCTGTGTGACGTGGACAAAAGAAAGCACCCTATTGGCTGATTTTATCTGTCGACGTGGAGGGCCTCTCTGATCAGCTTATTCCCCTTTTAGTATTGTATTGTTACACTTAAACTAAATATTAGTTACAGGAAATTGGCTATGTGTTCCATACCATTTTTTTTGCATCCGCTCCTTTATGGCATAAAAAATAATTGGATTTCAACATCATTTTCATTGTGTTCACATATTATAATAACGAAAGCTAAGTGGTGTATTTACCAAAATGTTACGGAATATTCCAAATTTATAGCAAGGAAACAAAAGTATAGAAATATAAAATTGAGTACAAATATTATTAAACAATAAAATTCAATTAAGTACAAAATATAATTATTTCCATATTAATAAATAAATTTAAAATATATTATCCGCGCGTAGCGCGGACAAAATATCTAGTTAAAGTAAAATCAAAAATAGAAGAAAGCAGAAGCGACGGTCCCTAATTAAACCCGAGAAGCAACGTTTTCTCTTGGACAGGTGTCAGCAAATGAGAGGGTTAAGGTTCGGTTACGCGTTGAACGTGATCAAAGTTGGCTTTTGGTCTCTCTCTCTCTCTCTCTCTCTCTCTCTCTCTCTCTCTCTCGCTCTCTCTCTCTCTAATCCTCTCATCTACGAAAGGCGAATTGTATCCATCGCGGTGGCTCTGGTCTCGGCGGCGAGGTGTCCGTTGGTGGCTCGCGTCGGCGACCTCTCTCTCGGTGGTTCTCCTCGGCGGCGACCTCTCTCTCTCTCGGTGGCTCTTGTCTAATCGAAAGGTAAGCGGCTTTTGTGTTCTTCGATTATGCATGTCTTAAGATTTATGCATGTTCTTGTTCTGATCGGTAGTTTTTCTATCTTATTTGTTGGTTCTAGTTTAATATGTTGTACTTGTGCTGATTGAAAGTATGCCAATTTTTCTTTCTTTCTTCGGTTCAATTCGGTCTATCGGTGGTGATGGAGCTCTCCTCGACGGTGATAGAGCTCTATCTCGGTGGCGACAAAGCTCTCTCTCGGTGGGGACGAAGCTCAAACGGTGGCTCTCCTCGAATCGAAAGGTAAAGTTTTTGTTTCAGTATTTGTTTGATTCGGTATTTTATGTCTTAAGATTGATGGAGCAAATATGAATTGTTTGTAAGTTGGATGTTCTGTGATTTGATAAAATCGTTTTTGACATGTTCGCAATTTCCTTTTGTTTGTATGTTTCAATCCTTCAAATCGTTTATTTTCTCTGTTTCTCAATCATGTGATTTGTTTCTGAGTGTTTCAAATATAAAGCAATGGTTGTTCCTCTGTTTCAAATCGTTTCTTTCCTCTGTTGAGTTGTTTGTTGTCTATTTCATATTACTCTTGTCGCTGTTTCATGTTCTTCATGAATGTCTGCTTTGCTGCTTTTTGAATTCATTTAGAGCTTTATGGTTGAGTCGTTGGTAATAAATGGTTAGTGTTAGATTATTGTTGAACGAGTTAACAAATAGATGTTTAAGTGTGGTTATTGTGGTAGCTATATGTGTAGTCTCTACGGTTGGGTGTGATGAATGCGGTTATGAATTGTTTTGGTTTGATGCTTGCTGGTAGCTATATGTCTAGTCTCTGCGGTTGGGTGTGATGAATACGGTTATGAATGCTCTTTTGTTTCTCTCATTTCTCTCCTCTATTAAACCGAATCCTTTTAACTCTTCCATCTATCAAACTCACGTTCTTCCATCTCTCTTTTCTTCCATCTCTCTTTTCTATCATCTCTCTTTTCCATCACTTGATTCAAATATGGATTCTAATCCATATTTGAATTTAAATTTTGTTGATCTTCTTCAAAGTCAACAAGATAGTGACATAGGGTTAGAATCTTCTCCCATTCCGTTGTCTGGCACGCAAGCTACACAAGGTTCAAACTTCCAGCAAGACACTCATGTGGAGCATAAAGAACGAAGGTCCTGGTCGCCTACAGATGATGTAGTCCTCATCAGCTCTTGGTTAAACACCAGCAAGGATGCTGTCGTTGGGAACGAGCAAAAGGCTGCGGCCTTCTGGAAGAGGATTGCAGACTACGTCGCTGCTAGTCCGAAGCTTGCAGGCTGTGAGAAAAGAGACCCAATGCACTGCAAGCATCGGTAGCACAAGATCAATGATCTAGTCTGCAAATTCTGTGGAGCATATGAAGCTGCAGCAAGAGAGAAAACTAGCGGCCAAAATGAGAATGACATTCTCAAACAAGCTCACATCATCTTCTTCAACAACTATAAAAAAAAATTCACCTTGGAGCATGCGTGGAAGGAGCTTCGCCATGACCAGAAGTGGTGTGATCTATCTACCGACATAACCTCTAAAAGGAGAAAAGGTGAAGATGGTGCACAATCGTCAACATCGCACGCAACTGGTGAAGCGGAAGAGGGAACGGCTCGGCCCCCTGGTGTTAAGGCAGCCAAGAGCCGTGGTAAGAAGCCAGTGGAGGGGAAGGGGTTTTGTGAGTTTGAGCGGGTGTGGAACGTTAGACAAGAAGATTTGAGTAGGATAGAAAGGCTCACCAAGATGGGTCTACTTGACCGTCTACTTGCTAAAACAGAGCCACTCCCTGAGTACGAAGAATGTCTCAAGAAGAAGCTCATTAATGAGCTGTTCTCCACTTAGTCTAGAGAATACACTCATCTGTTTAACTGTCTTTGTTTTAGGTCTGTCGAGTTTCATATTCTCCTTTGTTGTATGTCTCATGTTCTTCTTTGTTGTTTGTTTCATGTTCATGTTATGTTTCAGTAATGAAAATGATGAGTTGTTTGTTGTTATGTTCGTGTTCTTAAGTTTATGTTTATGCATCTTCTTAAGTTTATGTTTTTGTTGTGGTTATTGATTTCATGTTTTTCTTTCAGGTGGAAATGGAGTCACGGCGTCTTGTACTTGTAGTCTTCTGTCACGGAGAAAACAGACGAGAACGAGTGGAGCAAGTCTTGTACTTGTAGTCTTGTGAGGATTTTTGTAGTTTTGTGTCACACGTCTTGTGTCAGTCTTGTTGTTTTGTATTGGTATGTCACGAGGAGTTTTGTAGTTTTGTTGTTTTGTGTCACAAGTCTTCTGTTTTCTTAGTTTTGTGTCACAAGTCTTGACTTGTGTATTTGTATGTCACGAGTCTTGAATCTGAATTCATATTCTCTTTATAAAATAAGCTTGTGTAGACATGTTTTGATCGCACACACTTTCGCTCATCATTCTCATAGTTTTTTCTCTCACCTTACCAAGATCAAAGTTTGATCACACACATAGTTTCATTTCTCATCATCGTTTGATCACACACACATATTATCCTTCTCACCTTACCAAGATAATTGTTTGATCACACACACGCACTCTCATTTCTCATCATCGTTTGATCACACACACATATTCTCCTTTGAAGCACAAATATGGCATCTTCCTCTCAACCCAATAATGAAGGATCACAATATGAAACATTTGATCAATATTTTGATCAAACCTTTGAGAATTTTACCATTGGTGATCAACAAGAAGAAAGGAAAAAAACAAAAAAACGAGCTTATATCGAAAGAAATCTTGAAGAATGCCATGTCCGTTTATGGAATGATTATTTCAGTGAAACTCCGATGTATCC
This sequence comes from Brassica oleracea var. oleracea, assembly GCF_000695525.1. Taxonomy (NCBI): domain Eukaryota; kingdom Viridiplantae; phylum Streptophyta; class Magnoliopsida; order Brassicales; family Brassicaceae; genus Brassica; species Brassica oleracea. The sequence continues at coordinate 51,494,856 of NC_027750.1, read as the reverse complement.
CGACAATTTCTTCCGCCGACATTTTCGAATGAACAGGAGATTGTTCATGCACATTGTTGATCGACTCTCCAACGAGGTTCAATACTTTCGCCAAAAAAAAAATGGGCTCGGACGGATTAGTCTCTCTCCCCTCCAAAAGTGTACTGCAGCCATTCGAATTTTGGCATATGGTTCTGCGGCTGATACAGTCGACGAATACCTCCGGCTCGGTGAAACTACAACTCGGCTATGTTTGGAAAATTTTGTAGAAGGAATAATATATTTATTCGGCGATGAGTACCTAAGAAGACCAACACCGGCAGATCTTCAACGTCTACTTCAAATAGGAGAGCATCGTGGATTTCCCGGGATGATAAGGAAACATCGATTGTATGCATTGGGAGTGGAAGAATTGTCCCACCGCTTGGAAAGGGCAATATACTCGTGGTTCGGGTAAACCAACTATCGTTTTAGAGGCGGTTGCTTCATATGATCTCTGGATATGGCACACGTTTTTTGTACCTCCAGGTACATTAAATGATATCAATATTCTTGATCGCTCACCTGTTTTTGATGACATAATAAACGGTCAAGCTCCGCAAGTGACTTACTTTGTCAATGGACGAGAGTATCATATGGCCTACTATCTCACCAATGGTATTTATCTGAAATGGGCAACCTTTATTCAATCTATTCCAATACCACAAGGGCCGAAAGCTGTTTTATTTTCTAAACATCAAGAAGCTGTCTGAAAAGACGACGAACGTGCTTTTGGAGTCTTGCAAGCTCGCTTTGCTATTGTTAAAAATCCATCACTTTTTTGGGATAAAGTCAAAATTGGGAAGATTATGAGAGCATGTGTCATACTCTATAATATGATCGTAGAAGACGAGCGAGATTGATACACTCAATATGATGTTTCAGGGTTCATCCAAGGAGAAGAAAACGGAAGTTCACATGTCGATCTCGATTTTGATAGAGATATCCCTACAAATATCGCCAATAATGATGGGTGTTCGAACTTGAATTCGTGATAGAACAATGCATGAACAACTGAAAAATGATTTGGTTGAACATTTATGGTATAGATTTGGGGGTGATGAAGACAATAACTAAGCTCTGATGCTTCTTTCGAATGTATTTCGTTTATTTTACTAATCTTTGGTTTCATGTTTTTATTTAAAAATCTATGTTCAAAATGTTATCTTTTATTATGTTTTATGTAATAATTTTTTTTTAATTTTAATAAAAAAATGTTTAAAATTTTTAAGCACCCTAAAATAAGAGACTTGCAATGGAGGAGAAAAAAAGTCAAGTTGCTTAGCTAAGTCTCTTACCCAAATTATCTCATTAAATACTATTATAATATAATTAAGCAATCCATTATGAGTTGGTAGGGTAATGATGCTCTTAGTTGTTTGGCAATGTATTTTAGTTGTATCGCTCGGTAATGTTTAAAAAATAAATGAAAATAAAAAGTTTCGACCAATGAAACTAGATTTTGACCAGGGGCACCCGGATGTTTTTTCATTTTTATATTGCTCAAAATTTGTTTTACACTTCTAATGTATATACTTTAAACTTACAAATCAAAATATTTATTTAATCTGTATTTTTAACAACACAGTTTTATACATAAATCTACAGTAATTTTATATATTGTTTTCTACAGTTTATGGTTCTCACCGTTTATGTAAAAAAAAATTCTTGTTAGATATATAAAAAATATATGTTGATTATTAACATGTTTAAAAAAATCATAACAATGTTACTTATAGTGATAATGATTCATTATTTAACTTGTATGTATTTTAAATGTTTAGTTATTAGTAATAAATAATTAGGTATTAGCAAATTTGTAAAAATATAATAAAAATGTAGTTATGAAATAAAGTGCTGGTTATTTTTGGGCAATTTTTTTAAATAACATTTTTGAAGTTTTTGCTACAAAAATAGCCTTCAAGAATGAAAATGACCAAAATAGCTTTTTTTTTATTTTGAAAATTTTAATTTTTTTTTTAATTTGAAACCATATCCCTAAAACCCCACCCCTTAACTCTAAACCCTAAGTTTAGATTAGCTAAAATCTCACCCCTTAACTCTAAACCCTAAGTTTAGATTAATTAACCCTAGGTTAAAAATACATTTTATCCTTTAATAAAACTTATTTTGGTCATTTTTCTTCATTGAGGACTATTTTTGTGATAAAAACTTAAAAAAGACTATCTTAGAGAATTTATCTTCTATTTTTGGTGTGAAATTATGTTAACAACATTACAAAGGTTTTGTTTATTTATAAGATTAATGTGTATTTCCAAAAATTTGTATGTTTAAATAAAGAATTTTACTGGGAATTTTTAGTAATATACATTTTATTATTTTTAATTTAAAATTAGTGTTAATAACTGACACTGATATAAATATGATTTTATGTGTAATACATTTATATTGTTTTTATATCTAATTTATTTTAAATTGAATAAATGTGGTAAATATTAATTGGTTTGGGAAGTTACAATCAAGTTGCAAATAATGGCAATAATAATGATTTTCAGTGAAGATAGAAATTGTTTTGAATAAAATGTTGTAATTTTGTTTTAAAATTTACTGCGCTTATCTATATACTTTTTACTAAAAGAAAATTTGTACTTATTTTATACTGGGTTTGTCTAAAATTTATCATATTTGTTGCCTAGAAGTGGCCGAATAATATATTTAAAATGAGTTGTTTAAAGAATTAGTAGTCAATGAGAACTTCTAATCGAGCCAGATGACAAAAGTTTGATAAGCAATTAAAATATTTTTGGGCCTCGATCATATGATATCAAAACATTTTGGTGAAAGCCTTTTGTTTTAGGAATATGACCGTTCGTTACACCACTTTAAGAAAAATAATTAAAGGACAACGAAAGAAATCAGTAACTTTACCTTCTTGGAGATTTCTGTAGAAGCTTCTTCAAAATCAACAATCGGATGTTCATGTTGGATAAAGAACCCGACTACATAAGATGGCATTAGAGGTAGGATAAACAGAATCACAGGAAATCTAAAAGTATTTCTTTGATTCATTTAAATTTTTTTTTTATTCATCTTCCTTTTCATCGTATATAAGCTTTTTATCTTGTCTGGAGGATATATAAACTTAATATTGCAGATTTCGTGTGTGAATCAGAGAAAAACACCAAATCTAAAACCTAAGGAACAGTTCACCTCCAATTAAGAACTTCAGCCATGGAGACCGTTTATGTAACGTACAATAAATCAAAACACAAGGTTTGACCCAACTTATATTTTCTCACTCTTTTTTTTATCAACTATATTTTCTCATTCTATTAGATTTTAATCCATGTCTCAAATAGATTTCCCTTGAAAGAGTAGTTTGATTTTGCATGTTTAGAATACTTTTGTCATGACGATGTGTAATGGATTAAATAGTCTGAATATTGCCAAAATTCTCCCAGATACTAATGTTTCTTTGCTGATTCTCATACTCTAAAGAATCCACCATTGTGCATTTGAATTCTGATTTTTTTCTCTATGAAGATGCAACCATTGGCTACAAAATCGGTATTGTGATAGTATTAGATCAACGTGAAAACATAAAAATTACATGATAAAAAACTTACAGATTCATCGGCGAGAACCATTTCAAGAGATTTTCTTCCGTAGGAGATGTTTTGTTTCTTCAACTAATGCTGTAATTTTACTTGAATGCATCCGGTTTTAAATGGCTTGACATTCTTGAGAAGTAAAACTTCTTTTGACTTGGCTTCTTTGTTTTCTGAATATAAATAGAGTTCACGTAATAGATGATATATATATGGTTGGTGTGATTGTGAATATATGGAAGGAATCAGTAGAAAATATTCTAAATTAGTCTGATTTGCACGTTTTAGAAAAAGAATATGCATATATTGAAATAATTAATACTGATTCAGTGATTCTGATATTTAAGGTTTGTCATATTTAGTTAGTTAAGATTAGATATTTAAATATGTATCAGTACTTTACAATTTTCAATTTTCATTAGCATTGCTTAAATCCATCGAATATTCGCTTTTATTATCCTACTAGAACCTCTCTCCGCGCTACGCGCGGAAAAGTGGGTTGATGGTGTACTCCCCGATGATAAGTTTCAATGTTTTTGTTTGTAATAGGGGTACTGATTTATTCAAAATGAAGAGAAGCTTGAGTGCCAAGCTTTATTCAGAGAAACCATTGTTGAGAAATAGTTGGAAGGAATGTAACCAGAGAACTGGTTGCCTGATGAATAAATAGATTTCAGACCGGTTAATCTCAGGTATGTCACTGGTAAGGAGTTTGTTCATTATGCTAATGGTGCGTAAAGCCGAAAAGTCCATTAAGGGTTCCTGAGTATGAGTTATATGAGGCACTAACGCAGTAATTTTTCGTAAACGCGAGTCTATATCTATAAGCCTATATCTCATTCTAAGACAACCAAAAATATAATATCTTGAAAGTTCTTAAACCTGCATAATCAGTCGCTGATGATATCATGGAAGCAAACTTATGACTCGTATATTCAATAATTTCACCGGAAACTGGGAAATATATATCATGGTAGCTGAACATGTGTTCCATGAGATCAGCCGTGTCATCCGTTAAATGACCATTATGAGTTGTCGAGTACATTATGGAGAAGTTTATATCTGTTTGACTGGTATTTCTCCTCTGAATTTTGATGGTAAGCTGTCTATCAGGATTTGTGGTTGCTGGCTCTGTCTCTGAGGAAAAGGAATAGGAAACATGTGGTTGGTGGTTCATGATGATAAACTAAATCGAGAACTCTAAATGTACAGGGGTTTGCTCATGCTTATAAGGTGATAAGGGCTGAGGTAAGTTGACTGCATTATCAGTTTTCCGTAACGGTTGTGAGTTACACGTTTGGTTTTATTGTTCTGAGTTAATCAAATTGTTGTTATGACTTCTGACTCTCCTTCTTTCTGTTGTTTGATGCGCACAGCTCTATATTCTTGTGTGTATGGGTTTAACTTCAGCCGGTCTGATATTTTGAAATGGTAATTAAAAGACTTGCTTATGATAAACAAATCAAATAGAGACGCCATTATGATTGATGCATTCGATGTTTTTTTTTTTTAATCACAATATTTTTCTGATATAGCAGTGCTTACTCTACTAATTCTTTCCTTACTCTACTCAGGTTTCTCCTATTACTGCAACCATGCCCGTCTTATTATTTATATGAACCTTGGGCAAATTTTAGTTCTATGAGGACAAACAAAAAAGTTTTGCAAAATGAATCTTAAACTATTGAAATCTTTAATTGTTATAAGATATTTTTCAAAACTTTTTGGATCTAATGCAAATGTTCCTTTTGCATATGCCTAGAGAAGAAACTGGAACTTAAAATTGACCAACTATGAGATTTATATTCGAGTCTTTGATTCAAGAGGCGTGACCAATTAATAACAAAGTATAATCGTGTAAACATGTTGACAAAAAATCAATTAAACATTTTTTAACTTTATATAAAACATAGTTAAAAAAAACTTTATATAAAACATAGTTTAAAGTTCAAAAATATAACAAAGCTTTTATATTCAAATATAACATAGCTTTCATATTAGTCGTAAAAAAAAACAAAGCTTTTATATTAAAAAAGAAAAGCTTTTATATAAAAAAGGCTACTCTCATAGCTACTACAAAATACTTAAAAATAATGTGCATGTATCTACTGCGAAATAAACACATTGACTGCATCACTTTCATTTTTTTCTTAATCATTTTAAAGTTTGATTGGTAAAACACAGTCATTCTCTGTGCCTACTAACAATCTTAGTTTCCTCATTTTCAGAGAAATGATTAAGTGCAGGCTCAGTTACAACATGTTCTGTTTAAGGGATTATCGAAAGAAAAAAATCAAGCAAGCAAACTAAAAGTTAAAGGCTCAATCAAAGATGGAAAAAAGCATCAGATATAACAAAAGTAAAATAACCAAACATCAAACTTGAAGAAAAAACATTAAAAATGAGTGTAACCATCGTTATTTTAAGAAAGATAAGTTCAATGTTGCAAAACCAAGGTCTGAAAATGAAAAGAAATAAAGCATAGAGTTTTAGTAACCATAAAACCACCACTAATCACACCTTAGCCACATTTGGCTCTCTTGGGCTCTTCTCCCTCAATGTTTTCAGCAGCCCTTTTCACCCTCTCACCATCGGATTCTTCTAAATTGATTCCAATATCTGGGTCTTCCGGAGTGAGCACCTTTGTTACAGTCAAAGTTTGGGTCTTGCCAGTCAAATTGTGGGTTGATACCTTCACAATGAACTTGCGAGTCTGGCCTATGGTATCAATCAGAGCTTGAGGGACCGGAACCAAGTGATCAGATCCTTCATCCTCGTTGGCCTAACATACATTTAAACAATTGTCAATATACATTTTCAAATATCTTGGGAGTATACAGTTAAATAACAAAGCCAGACAGGTTTGTAACTACCTCAAAATAACTCTCAACCAACTCAGAAGCCTTCTTCCCAGACAGCTCATGACCAGAGTCACCAAGGAGTACAAAAACCGCCTGGTCATTATTGTCGTACACAGATATCTTGGCTAGGTACCTGTATTATGAGAAGATTAATAGTGAATGCATCGAACGCATGAGTATAGGTAAAATGAATCACTTACTGTGCAACACCAACAATATCACTCTTCCCACACTTTTTACACATAAGGGTGGTAGGCCCTTTGGTTGCCTTTGTGTGGCACCCACCACAGCCTATGTAATACCATCCCGAACCGTGTACAACATCACCAATGGTTGCTATGCACTCAAACCAAGCAACCTGCACAATACTTTTAACAATTATATTAGAAGCTAAGACTATCCTACTGAATATTTATACATTGATAATGCACAACCTTAGCATCTGCCTGCTTCATATAAAAAAAGAGCTCGCCTATGGTCACTGTCTCAGTCTTAGTGACAACGTTTGCATCAACTCTCTTAGCAACATCCAAGTTCGAGTTCAACCTGAAGACAACCTCCAAACATCAATTGCGATACTGAAATAACAAAAACGATATTTAAAACAGAAATGCTTACAAATTGAGATAATCTCGGGTTGCTTGAACATCACTGTCCATAAATATCCTTGACGACGCCATAGAAGAGAGAGATAGGGCACCTACAACAGTTGCAATGTTATAATACATAGGAAACTATAGTGTAAAACGAAACGTGGAGTTATGCATATATATATCTAACATTTGTTATTGCAGAACCTATTGGGTTTAATCAACTATCAATTATTCACATACTTTTTAAATGTCTCATAGCTAATAAGCTCTAAATTCAATTAACGCAGGTCTACTGCTCAAAACTAACCTAACCAGATAAGATTCCTTGACCATCCTATGCAACTTCTTAAAATGATAAGAAAAAGCTGATGATACAAACCTCCATATCGTTTCGGGTTTAAGGTGGTGACTAAGATAACACTCGCAGTTCCTCCAGATGCCTTGAATCTTTCACCAAAGTCTGAAGCAGCCTTGTCCCAGAGGTACATCTTCATCACCGGACCACTATAACATCCAATATACATGTGGTAAGAGAGTCGATATATGAACATGAAATGAGATATAGAGTAGCTTACTCATGTGTTTGAACATGAAGCAGAACTCGTCGGGTTGAAGCTATCTCGGCTTCATCTACCATGAGACTGTCATTGAGGATTCACAAGTTTGATGTGGCCAACATAATCTGCAAAAGAAAAAAATCAAACTTAATACTTTATATTTTATAAACCCAGTCATGAAACCTAAATACCTAAGTCTAAATCAAAACATTATCATAGCCTAAGAATGCTGGATATATTTCATCGAGTAAGAACACATCATATATGATTAGATTAAACATGATACTATACAAACAGTGAGAACTTACCATAAAGATCCCCTTTCAAGTCGCAGGCAGCATTGAACTCCTCATATCCATAGAATCGGAAACGGTCCTCAGGGAAACAAACCAAACTGTCCTCTAGATTAGAGAGGACAGAGGTCGATGAGAAGGTGATGGTGACACTTGGCTCGGATACCCGATACAATGTCTTGTTATTAGACCCAAAAAAATTATTGAGCCTGTAAATGCCACCAGCTCTCATGTGTGGCAAATAAGTGTCCATCCTCCCAGCTGGGATGAAGCCCTGAATAATAGTTTCCTGTTAACAACATTAAAGAGATTGAGTTGAATTAGAAAAGTTAGTCAGTAAATCTTTTAAAATATATATTATCATAAGCTTTGAATAAACGGTTTATACCTCTTGGTCGATGAGAAGCATTTCGAGACCGATAAGCAACTTCGTCTGAACATTGCGAGCTTCCCAAAAGTGGATCAACCGAAACCTCAACTCGCCTTCATGAGGTCCAAATTTCACGTCTTTGAAAGGCATCACTCTCCCAACGTTGGCGGAGACAATAGCTTTTCCCCTGACACCAGAGGAGACAGCGGCTTTGCTTCTTACGCCTGAAGAGACACTGGTCTTTGCGGTCTGAATGATCGGACCTACAGAGAAATATGAGCGTTGCCATCATCATATAGTTAGTTTCATCTCTGTAACACAATTGTATATGTTTTTGTATGTACCGTAGAAAAACTATTAGATAAAAATTTACTTGTTTGATCTCACTGTCCTAAAACACAAACTCAAACTGAATATTTTTTTTTTTTGGGTTATCAAAAGGATTTGGTCGGCTATATGGTATCAGAAAAAAATTATTTTCTAATATAATAGCTAGAAGCACTTTTAGCAAAAATCAAACGAAACGATTCGGTTCTTACCACTGGGATTCTTCGAATTAGGTGAGCCGATCGAGACGCCGGAAGAGACACCTCTATTGCCGCTGGGTTTGGTCAGACTTGGAGAGGATACCAAAGCATCGCCTTTGGCTTTCTTCGAGCGGGGATCGCCGATCGAGAGGCCGGAAGAGACATCGTGTGTGCCGATAGGCTTGATCGGACCGGAAAAGTCGCCAGCCTCACCGTCTTTTGGTTTCTCCGAGCGGGAATCACCAGAGTACGCAGATTTTCCATTGGAACTCATTGCAATAGCGATGTACTAATGAGAATATAGAACGCAGTTTGATCGAAATAAAACTTCGATCGAGAGCTTTATAAATAAAATCTTGATGAGAAGAGCAAAGCGAATCCATAAATGAGAGTAAAGAGAGACGAAGTGAAGGATGTATTGATGGTTCGAGGATCAAATCGTGAAACGGAACGGAGAAGAGGAAGATCAAAAGGTACTGAATTGATAGAGGGAAGTAGGGTTGAAGGACTGACGAAGGGGGATCTCGAGTCGGCATTTCTCAGTTCTCTGCATCTAGAAATAATGGGCTTTATGGCCCAGCTAATATCACGTCAAATTTTTATGAAACGGGATTCATGGCCCAAACCATATCACGATAGATTTTTTTTTTTTAAAATGCAAAGCCCAGATGACGTGTCAAAACAGTATAACGTGATTGGTTGATTTAACTGTCCGACGTGGACAACCTCTCTGATCAGTATATCCCCTTTTAATACTTGTGTGATAAGCGATTATGTATACTTCATATTATCAAAAACTAAAATGTTTGGTTTGGTTTGTATATAACATTTGGCTCGGTTTGGTTAATATTTAAATGTATATACTATTATTATTCACAAAAACGCATATAAATTAATTTTACAATTGGATGTACCATTTCCCTTGAAATGGTTTGTATATAATATACGGTTTGGTTTGGATTTTGTGTGATTACATATGCACGGATGAGTGATAGTAATTTTCCATTAATAGTTTAACATGAATAATATTTTATGCACTTGGTTTAATCTTCTTGGTTTATTAATAGATACAAACCTTATTTTGCAGAGAAAGGAAATTCTAACCACAGTGGAAGATTAAACCAAGTTATGATTGGTTTAAAAATAGTCAAAATACCTAATGCGTAATTCTATCAAATGGGCTGGTTATGCTCCGGTATTAAATTACGCAAGGGACATCGAATAAATGAATTATTTTATTAACTCAGTGGCATAACCTTGTAATTATCGAAAAAAACTCAGGGCTAAGTACAAAATGTAATCTTGTTTTAATAGATTAGCCTAGATTTTGATCTGCGCTTTCAAAGCGCTGGAATATATTTGTTGACAAATTTATTGATATAACTGTTTGTTAACTAATTTATTTCGTTATAAACATTTTCGGTTTTCGTTCGACTCTAATTTGCCTTTATTAGTTTCGATTTTAGTTTGGTTGTGGTTTTTGGTTTAAAAATATATGAACAATTTTGGTTATATATGAAGTTGAGTTTTGGTTAAAGTGATTGAATATATTAATATTTTATGTGATATGGATATATAAAAATTTTGAATTTTTCGGTTCTGGTTACATTTCTGTTTTAAATCATTTCAAATAATTGAGGTAAAATAAAAAAATCTTCATATTGTGAATCAACAATATAATAAAATAGGAGAAATATTTAGAAAATTATTTTATTTACATATCCATTTATTTAAGGTATAAATAATATAGCAAAGAATAGCAAATAATTTTAATAACATAAAGTTATTATATTCAGAAAAAAAAATGTTATAGTTTTTATTAAAAATTTAATCTGTAATGTTTATATTATGAAAAAAATATAATGTCGATATTTTATATTTTCAAATATTTTAATTTGCTGAAAAGAATTAAAATGAGACGCACTATTACTTGATTTTAAAATCACATGCAAAAATGATCAAGTTGGATCACAAAAACCAATTCAACCAGAAAGGAAAACAAACATATATTTTATTTTACCTTAATAGGCTCAAACCCAATGCCCTTACAAAGCTAATTTATTGTTTTGACCGACAAAATCAGGTTTATTATTGGAAAAGTCAAAGAAAAAGTTAATGGAAAATTTTGTAATTAATTAGAAAATTCAGAGGCATAATCCTAAGAAGGATTCTGCTTTAATAGTATATATTATAAGGATTATTGCGAGACTTCTTGTATGAGTGACACGTCAGCATGATTCACTAAAGTGACTTCTTAATTAATATATTGGAGGATTTGTATATTTTAGTAATAAATAAATGAATAATATTTTAATGGAATAAATAGTGTTGTAGTGTGATAAATAGTTTTAAACTTTTTAATTTGATATGAAATTATGTGATTTTTGCAGTTAGATTAGAGATGATTTTAGTGTAAAAACTACACTAAAATGGTATTTTGCAGTTCGATTAGAGATGACCTAAACATGGTTATTGACCGTCGATGGCAACTTACAAATTCCGCTTTTGCCCTTTTTATTTTATTATTTATTTATTATTATCTTTTGAATTATACATGAATATTCTTGGTCTCACATAAATGGTATAGACTAGTTACGTGTTGTCACGTATCAGTCCTCTGTTTCTGACGATGCCGAAATATTAATTCTCTAGTGACTATGACTCGAATCCTAGTGGTTTCACCGCATCGAATTTTTCTCTTCAGCTTAATCACCACCATATCACAAGCCTTCGTTTTTATTTTATTATTTAAAGGAAAAGTTCATGAACATGGCAAACTCTATCGTTCCACGTATGTCCCACGAAGGATAAAACGTTACAATAAGTGATTTTTGAAATTTAGAGTTCCCCCAAATACCGGGTCAAGGTTTTTTTTATATCAACACCCTCTTATTTTATTATTTAAAGGAAAAGGTCATGAACACGATAAGTATCTACCGTTCCACGTATGTCCCACGAAAGATAAATGTCACAATACGTCACGGTTACGTGTTTCCATGCCGTGACACAAAATAATATTTGAAATTTAGTGTCCCCGCAAATACCGGGACAAGTTTTTTTATATAACCCCACACCTTTCGTCTTGTTCATAATAACAAACAAGAGAAGGTTAATTAACAGAACAGCAAGCGACAACATAGAAAGAAGCGCTCTGCTCTGCTGCATATTTTTTTTTCTTAGTTCTTCTTTTTCGTTTTTGATCTGAAAATTTTAGATTTCTCGTGGAGAATATGGTAAATTCGCATCCGGTGGGTTTCAGATTCCATCCGACCGACGAGGAGATCATTGGCTATTACCTCAGGGCAAAAAATATGGATGGCAACACGACTCATGTCAATGAATTCATTAACACAGTCGATATCTATAGCTTCGATCCTTGGGAGTTACCTTGTAAGTCTTACCGACTACTTCACTGTTGTATTGAAACATCGGCTAGTTTTTGTTTATTTGTTTGTTGTTATTAATTTATTTCTCAGCCAACTCGAGTTCGATAAGGAAGGACTATGTTTGGTATTTCTTCGGTCGTAAAGACAACAAATATGTGCACACAAAAAGAAAAGTAAAGACGACAAATATAACAGAGGAACCCCTTTTTTCAAAAAAAAAAGACAAATATAACAGAGGAGGGAGACAGAGCAGGAAAAAGAGTTCTGGTTTTTGGAAGAAGACCGGAGTTACTGTTAACATGATCAACCCAACAGTCCAACAGCCCATGACAAGAAAGAAGAAGAAGTGAGCCATCAACAACGCAAGCCCACAACTCAGCTCAAGACACCAACAGCTAGCTTGACTGTCAACAGCTCAGCCTTCGCTGAAAACAAGCAGAGTATGGATTCAACAATTAAGTTGGAGAACAGATTTGGTCTCCTTGCAGAAAACGACATTTAAGCTCTCTGAGTAGAAAATTCCTTAATATATTCCATTAGGTTAAGCTTGTCCTCTCTGTATAAATAACAAAGGATGTACAAGTTATTAAGTATAAAAAGAAAAAAAAATTCTTAAGTAATAAAAATGGGGTTTAAGCTTTGAGTATATCTTCTGTTTCTATTCTCTGTTTACCTTTTGCTTTCAGTTATGACGGATATCATGCGAAAGAGAGGGACTCGAGAGAAGATTGGTGAGAAAAGGGTTATAAATGGTGTTTCACTACAACCAAACAGCGGCTTTTACCACATGAGCCGAAGTGGTTTATTGTACATTGTTGGCATATTTAATATTTAACGGACTATATATACACGTAAGTTCTCTTCTACAAATTCACCTAATCAGTTACCTAACTAAGACAACGAGATGAACGGCATATAGTCAGTCCTAGTCCCATGGTTTGACAAAATCAAAGTTTCTGGTTTAGTTAACCATGCTTATTCCTTTTTATGTTTTGTTTATATTTCAAAAATCAAACGAACTTTACAGACTACGGATCAAATTATGTCACATGTTTCTTCTTCTCATACGTATACAGCTGATAATTAGCCATCTAGCTTAATATTGTGTATTCTCCATATCTTCAACTAACTTCATACAATTGTTTCTAAGATAAAGCCGCTACCATCTATTGTAAACGCATGTAGTTAATAGTTTGCATAGGCAGAACAAATCAAGGAACGGTCAAATCATTAATTAAAGATCACAAGTAAAACGAAAACATAAGAGAATCATTTAGTGTCATAAAATTAAAGTGTCACTGAGAAGAAAAGAAAAGGTGCAACAGCGAATGAACCGCTGATTTAGAAGGACACAAGAGTCTCGGTGTGGTTTTGGAAAACACTAAGGGCATATTTATTGCAAGCTCTTAATAGCTTCCCTTAGTATTAAATAGATTAAAAATATTCAAATCACAGCCAAAATATGAAGACACGCAGCTTAATTACGGACGCGAATGGGCGCCTCTTGATAGACACGTGTCTGAAGTTAATTGGGGAGAGGAAAAATGGAACGCGTTGTTTTGTCTCGATTCTTCATTTCTCTATCTCTCTGTTTCTCTCTTCCTTCTCTCCTCTCCAGGCGATCGAGAAGGCAATATATCTTCTTCGCCGTGGCTGTTCTTCTTCTCGGTGGCTCTCTAGGCGGGTCTTGTTGACGAAGGAAAATGGAATTCCCTCTATCGGTTGGTCTCATCGGCGAAGGATAATGGCGAGATCTCTCTTCTTCGTCGTGGCTCTTCTTCTTCTCGGTGGCTGGAAAGGTAAGGATGAGTTTGTTTGTGCACGTCTTAGCTTGTGCATGTCGGGGAATCTAATAAAACTGGGCTTAGATTATGTTATTTCATCGTGAATCTAGATAAGTTCGATCCACTAATTTTTGTTTTTTTTTTTCTGTGTTTGTGTCTTCATATGGAGTGATGAAGAGGCATGATCGAAGCTCAAGCTTGGGCTTTGTCTGACAAACCCCCACGATTGTTCATAAGGTAAAACCTTTCTCTTTGGTCTTTTCAATTGTATAAAATCAATCTCTTTGCTCTGTTGAATAGGAAAGACCATAGTTTATATTCGTTGCTGGATTGCGAATTGTTGTTGAATTTTATTGCAATTGTTGGTAATACAAATGTGCATGCACAACTAAAACGGGATTTGGTCGAACATATATGGGCTAAATTTGGAACTGATTAAAACAACAATTGAGTTTCGATGCATCTTTGAAATTATTACCGTTTGTTTTTGTACTTTTTATGTTTTTATGTTTTTTTTATTCTATGTTTAAAATGTTATGTTTAAAATGCTATGTTTAAGTTTTATCTTCAATAAAATTATGTTTAATAATTTATTTTTAATAAGAACCTCTAATTAAGAGACAAACAATAAACCACTAAAATTAAAGGTCTCTTAACGATGTCCCTTCTCTTGATTTTAATAATTAAAAATTCATTAAGGACAATTTAAGAAACATTAAGGGTCTCAACAATAAACATGCTCTAATATTGTATATACCGCCGTTGCTACAAAGTCCATAACGACTTCTAAAGTCACCATCCACAATTCCTTCAAACAAAGCTTCTCTCATCATGTTTCTCCTCGGATTTAAATATAGAATATAAAGCGATTCATTCTTGGTAGAGGTAAAAACAAGCTCACCAGCAGCAGTAACACCGTTTAACAATAGACCAGCAAGTATATGAAGACAGCATTCTTCATGCAACCATTCGTCTCCATTTGAATCATTCAAAATATATAGATGAAGATTACGGTCATGTGTCCTTTTATGAACTAAGGCTAGTCTTCCCTCATAAAGTATCATATGACACGGCATTTGATAAAAACCTTCCAGAATTTTGATAAGATTGAAGTTTTCATATTTGACATCAAAGCTCATTATTATACGATGACCATCAGTATAATAAGCCTCGTAATACAGAATCCCATTGAAGCATCGCCCATATCCTCCTATACTTGAGGAATGCATAGGGCAACGTCCTTTGGTTATTATTCTCCATGATTCTTGACCTCCCAATGTAAGAACCCGTGGCTGGTCGGTAAATTCCATTCTCGACATGAACAATACTTTGTGTTTACCTTCCAAAGGATCGTAGCCCAAATAAGAACGGTATCCCGAACAAGGCGAACCTTTAACCGAGATGGTTTCTTGGGGTTGTGGTAAGGTTAAAAACCTTCTCAAGGTTGGGTTCCATACTACAAGATCCTTTAATAAAATCAAGCCCTGGACGCTCTCGGAATATTTTGGGTTTGTCATCTGATAACTGTGGTACGGAGGATATGACCCGTCTTCATTCTGGTTTTGAGGAAAGGAGAAAACGAAGTGCTTCTCTAGAAGTGAGTGCTTCTCTAGAAGTGTGTGCTTCTCTAGAAGTGTGAAGGTGAGAAGAAGACGCGGAGTCTGTGAAGAGGACCGAGACGCGAAGGTGGTGATAAAACTCGGAAGTGTGATGAAAGAAGACCAGAGCCTTGAGAGTATATCCAAGGTTAGATCAAGAGGAATATTGTCTACTCGGCATCTATCATCCTCATCATCTTGTGTTGCTCTGTTGATCTCTCTTGTCTTCTTATGTTCTTCCATGGCCGATTGCTCAACAATGAAAATATTAAAAACCCTAATTCCATCTTCCAAATATATATCCCATAAAAACATTAAGCTTTTGTTTGAAAACATAGATAGCAGTTAAAAAATAGTAATGTTTGGAAATATAGATTAGTAATCTATGAAAAAAATAATGAATTTATTCTATTAAAAAAATTAGACTCATTACATTATATTAAAAAGTAGTGGGCTTATTTTACTTGATATACATATTCAAATCAAAATAATAATTTAAAATTGATTTATATCAAAAATTCATTTAAAAATATACATATATTCAAAATTTGATTTTTGCCAACATATTTTTCAATAACCATTATTAAAATATTTTCAATATATAAGAAAAATACAATACAAAGATCCATTTCAAACATCAACTTAAATTATGGTTTTTATACTTCACATTGAAATTTAAAAATATAATATATGTGATTATTTATATGATTGTACGTAGAAAATATTATTAATTATAATAAAATTTATTTGATGGTATGTATAAAATACGATTAATTATATGATAACACATATTTTTGTAACATATGATGACACATATAGGATATATAATAGTGATTAGGGGTACGCGTTCGGGTTCATTTTCGGATCTGTTTGGGATTTCGTGTTCGGTTCAGATCTTTGAAGATTTGGTTCGGATTTGGATAACCAATTTAAATTGGTTTGGTTTAAATATTTGGATAGAGAATTAATAATTATTTAAGTATTTTTGGAGTTATGAATATATTTTAAGTATTTTAGACATTTATGTTTGATTATTTGTATATATTTTCAAGTATTTAAACGAACTTAAAATTATCATATATATTCTGGATGTTGTTATATATATTAAATCTAAAACTAATTAATATATATAAGTATATATATATATCTATTTTGGATACCCAAAATACTTCGGTTCGGATCAGATTATGTTTCAGTTCTTTAAATACCAAAATTTTGAATAATTCGGATATTTAATCAATTTCGGTTCGGATTTTGTACTACTTACTCGGATAGGGATCGGTTCGATTCTTCGAATTCGAGTTTTTTGCCCAACCCTAAATAATAACATAAAAACAACTAGCATCATATTTTTTTTAAAAATACATCCGCGCGAACACGCGGGTCAAAATCTAGTTATATTTTAAAACTAAAATTAAAATATGTAATATTTTATTTAAAATATTTTGAACTACGTTTTCTATTTCCTTACTTGTTTATATTTTATGTCAAAAGAATATTTACTCATATTTAGTTATGTACAGCCAAATTATTACGTTTCCTATTATTTTGTTGATGTAGTTATAAAAGGATGGGAATTATGTTGTATTTCAATCAAGTTAATTGATATTATCAAGAAACTTTTAAGCATATTTCTATTTTATTCTAAGATATTTGGAAAGTAACATTTACATATAAAAAACATTTACATATAATAAATAGAGGGAAAATTAACATTTGTTTATATATAGAAAATAATGTATTATATTCTAAAAGAATAAACTGGATATTATTTCATTTTTGTATAATTTCTCTATTTAAAACATATATAAATGGGCCGAAGATGATACGAGGTTAAAAACAAATTGTTGACAGCACGATACATGATACACTGGCTGTGAAAAAGAGACTACGGGTTTGATCGGTAGATGATGTAGATTTAACCTTTTAGCTTTAGAATTTACACCGTAAATTTTATGACTATAAATTTAGATTTAATTGTTATAAATTTGTTTTTGAAACACTAAATAAAATCTGTACAAAAATGAATTTTAAAACCAACTTGTTTCATTTTAAAGAATTTGGGTCATAGCTTTAGATTTTAAACTAAAGCATGATTGATAAATAAATTAGTTGTCAAAAAAAGAAAAAAACTGTGCAAAGCACTTAGGGCATGATTAACGGTAAGAACCTTGTATGAGGTTTCTAATTGATATAAAGATAATTTTGTTAATGTAAATGAAGTAAATAAAAAAAGATTAATTTTTTGTAAAAAAACTGACCGATGACAAAACTACGGTTGGTGTTTTAAGTATAAAGTGCGTTTCTTATATCGTTGTTTTAAGAAACTATCCTGACAGTCTCTCCATTTTCAGTACTTTTTGATGTTTTTAAGGGGAAAAAACGCATTTAAGAAACTGCGTTAAACATGGCCTTATATCATCTATCAGTCGTAGTTTGAAAAAAAAAAAACACCTACCAGTCATCATAAAATATTTATACAAACGATTAATAATGGCAACATAAAAGCATGATTAAAATAGGGTTCTCAATATATGGTTATTAGCGGAATATAAAAAATTGTCTATTAACTTTTAACTAAAAAAAACTAAAAACTAGTTCTTAAATTCGGGTAGAACATCCACCTAAGAAACCCGTGTTAATCATGCTTCATTAAAATATTTGTAGTTTATGAGATGCGAACCATGTTCCTCTTTACTTAACCAAAAAGAAAAGAAGAAAAACAATATATATATATTTTGTGTGTCAAGCCACAATTAATAAAGGGAGATCGTATCGAAAGAAGAAGAGGAAGAATCAAAGCATGAGTGGGCAAGAGAATCGCGATGGCAGCCGGACCTCCACTCCCGCCGCGTCGGAGCCCAAAGCAGCTCCTCCTCACTCCTCTGACTACGCTCCTTACCCTAAGCTCGATCCCAACGACGTCACTCCTCCTCCTCCGCCTGCTCCCATCTCAGGCAACGCCGCCACCACCATGCCGCCGGAGTTCAATCCTTACGTCTCTCCTTCCCCTGTCCCCAAGAGTAAGTTGCTAAACATCATCCGATCTCGCATCCCATCGAATCTATGTGTTTAATTGATTGATTGATCTTGGTGATTGGGGGAAGATACAATGGACTCTGTGAAGGACACGCTCGGGAGATGGGGGAAGATGGCTGCAGACGCCACCAAGAAGGCGCAAGATCTCTCCGGGAACGTTTGGCAGCACTGTAAGGCTCCCTCCTCCTCCCTTCTTCTAGTGTGAGGAACTAGTCTTTGTATAGATATATGATATGATTGAATGATATCTTTCTCCCTTTGTTTCTCAGTGAAAACAGGTCCAAGTGTAGCTGATGCTGCTGTTTCGCGAATCGCTCAGGGGACCAAGATACTTGCTGAAGGTGGGTATGAAAAGGTCTTCAAGCAGACGTTTGAGTGCTTTCCCGATGAGCAGCTTCGCAAGACCTATGCTTGCTACTTGTCTACATCTGCTGGTCCTGTGATGGGTGTTATGTATCTTTCCACGCACAAGCTTGCGTTTTGTAGTGACAATCCTCTTTCCTACAAAGAAGGTGATCAGACCAAGTGGAGCTATTACAAGGTGCTTTTTGCTCGTTTTCTTTCTTTCTTTCTTGCTGTTGTGATTTCATAGGCTATAACAAAGTTTCTTGTCATTTCTAACCTTTTATGGATTTTTTCTTGAGTAGACATTTCTTAAAGTATTTGTATTCCGAGGACTAAATCTTATAGGATTCCTGATAAAACTAGAGGAGAGATTGAATAGTTGTTGGTTTGAGAGTTTTGGCTGGTTCACAATATAAGGTTTAAGGGCTGTCAGACCCCAAACATGAGCTGAAACACTACACAACCCAACCAAGCTGTGAACTTGTTTAGAAAATGATCTCTGCATGCTTCTTGTATCAACCAAAACAGATTTTGAGAACCTTAGACCGTGATGATGATTTTGATCTGATATTGGATAGGTGGTACTTCCGGTGAACCAGCTCAAGGCTGTGAACCCATCAACAAGCAGAGTTAACACATCTGAGAAGTACATACAAGTGATTTCCGTGGACAACCATGAGTTCTGGTTTATGGGGTTTGTGACTTATGATAGCGCTGTGAAGAGCCTTCAAGAAGCTGTGCAGCCACATGCTCCATGAGGGTCCAACGGTGTTCAGTAGTATTGTGCATTACATATATGCATCAGTGTGCGTGTTTATTACTTGATACCATCTCACTTTGTGTTGTACATTTTACTCTCCTGGTGTTATCATAAAACATTGCTTCTGCTCATTTGCTTTTGTATAATTAAATTATTGTTTATTTACAAATAAACCCATTGTGTCTTTATCTAGTTCCATTTAGATGTGTGATGGATTTTGATTCCAACACTCTTCTCATAAGAACAATAACGCATGCAAGATAGCTCAATAGTGAACAAAGGTCTGTTTTTTTCTGTCAATAATGTACAAAAATCTTCTCCGTGACTGGTTATAGGATCCTTATTGTAAATATAATAAACTACGGGATGAAATGTTTCAAGTGATCGAAGAGTGAGGACTCTCTGTGTTATTTATCAATACTTCCAACAGCCTCATTAGGGCTTGTATAAAAAGGGGGTCGCCGCTTCAGGAGCAAAGCAACATCAATAATAAGTAACGTTTTCTCAGAAACTAGGGATCTCCATTTTTATGCGCATTCTTATTTATCTGTTTCAAGTTTCTGGTTTTGCAATATAGTCGCTATAGTTCCCGATGATCGAATAACCTTACTATATAGTTTCAGCCTTGTCTGAATATATCAGTGTAGAACAAAACTCAGTTTGTCTGAGGGAACTAGATTCGTCTATGTTTTTTTTTCTTCATTATTACATAGTTTGAGTTTTTAGTTTCACAATCTGGTTCTTTCCTTTTCCTTTTTGGTTTGGTACTCAATGATGATTCGAGAAAATCTCTATAACAAGTTTCAGCCTTGTCTGAGCTAATCAATGTTGATAAATTCTTCGATTCTGAGGGAAAACTCATACAGTATATATTTTTTTTTTTTATCAATGTTGGTACTTGGTAATCAGCATTATTTGGTTAAAATATGACTTTTGTGTCCCAACAAATTTCGGCTCAAGCAAGTGTTTTTAGTTGTTTATTATTATGGATTGATGAATCAAATCATGATTGCTGAGTGAAGTCGTCTCCTCTGTCTTGTGAAGCAGCTGGGTGAGATGGCTAGAAGTCTCTCAACGATGGTAGATCCATTTACATTCAAATAAACATTTGGAATACTGAGCCATTTAGTGGTATCTTGTAAAGGAACCTTGGAAGATGACCTCATTAAAGGCCAAGACAGCTAATGTTCATACTTCATACATTATTATCTTGCACAGTTACACTGAACTATACACTGCCCAGTTAACTGTATTCAGAACAGATGGACTTTTGTCTTTTGCTGGGCTTAGTCGATCTTTGTTATTGGGCCAGAATGATAATCATCTCCTTTTTTTTAATAATGATTCGTTTTTTCACTTTATTAGCAAAAGCTTTTTTATCTGTCCAGCTTTAAGATAAGCCACGAAACGCAAACCTTCAGTATTAAATATTAACATATCTCGAAGGGGTGGAAACTATGACTTATTTTAAATCTCCATGAATTAAATATTACAAATTTATTTTTCCATGGATCAATAGTTCAAAACTTAATTACACATAAACCACAGTTTAAATTGGTTTATTTGTTTAAATTGGTTTTCTCTTAATCAAACAATTTAAAATCAATTACACCGAACCAAAATCCAATTTTTATATATATTTTTTTACTAGTCCTCCATCTATGATATATGTTTTCTGATAAACAAAACAAAACTTTCTTCAGTTGTAAAAAAAGAACGCATAAACTCCTCAACCACCATTTGTGGAAGCACCGTAGCCTATTGATTAAGGTTTAAAGGCTTCTACACCCAGGTCTGGGGTTCGAATCCCAGACTATGCAATTTATTGCAGATTGCAGGAAATCCAGGTTTCAAGTCCCGGAGAAAGCGGTTTATTAAACAATTATGCAGACTACAGAGGAAAGACTTGCAAGGGATCTTCAACATGGTGCAAGTAAATCTGGTCAGACGTGGATCTTCATAGGACGGCTCATGTGATGCAGTTAGGCGTAGGTCTTCATAAGGCAGGTAATATTGTCGGTTGTCGAATCGTCTATGTAATCTTTCCTATATCATAATTGTAAGATCGTAATAAATCAGCGTTAAAAAAAAAAACTCCTCAACCACCGTAATTCGTAAACCTTCATATGTTTCTGTGATGTACTAAAATCTCTTTTGCAATTTTTTTTTTCAAAGAAACATCAAACTTATATTCTTCTTCTAATCAATATTGTCTCCTTCATCAAGGATATGCGCCCATGCATTTTCTTTGAGAGGCTTAAGTACCCAAAAACCAAATTCAACATTTAATTCATCAACATGTCGGTAAGATTAAACACATATCGTCTTTTTCTCCAGAAACCATGAAATTCGTCTGCAGCATAAGCATATATACCGAAAACTGCGAGTCACTCTTGCAGTATATTGACGGATTTACGATGGTGATGTCTACGTTTTTGATTAAACGGCAATGGAGGAGGAGAGATTATAGCCTGGATTGAGAAGATGCTCAGAGACGATGAGTGAAGGGTCAGAGGAGGAGAAACGCCGCGAGCAACAGAGCTTATCGGCTTTAGGAAGACCAGTGACGGTATTGTGTACTAAGAAAGGTTTGGGATGACTCCAATACTGCTAGGATTAACGACAATGGTGAAAAAAGAAAAAGAAGGCCTCTGAAGAAGTTGATAAATTTTTTAAGAAAAAAATTATATATAAAAATTAGATTTTGGTTTGGTTTAATTGATTTTAAGCTTTTTGATTAGGAGTAAACCAATTAAAACCAATAAACCAATTTAAACCATGATTTATGGATAATTAAGTTACGAACTATTGATTCATGGAGAAATAGGTTTGCAATTTTTATTTTGTGAGAATTTAGCATGAGGTTAAAGTTCGGTAGGGATTTAATGCTATATGATAGTTATCGTGGATAAATAGATAGTCGACCCTATCTCGAAATTGGGTTGAATCAAAGAGTTTTTTTTATAACTTGCACCAATGAGGTTCCTAAGTTCAGTGTATTGAGAACTATTGAACTATAATCAAACAAGTCGTATGGTGTGAGATTTGGACTATAGCGACAAGACAAATTAGCCAATATTTAAGATATCTGAATTTACTCAAAGCAATAGCTCCTTGTCGTCTTATTATTTGCTCACCAACAAATAACGTACGTCGTTTGGATTTTCATATTGAAGTTGTTAGCATATAAACTATGACCCATGCATGCCTACCAAACATTAAGATTTAGCATTTGGAATTATTCTTGTGTTAAATGAAGAAAGTCAATACTGCGATATCTAGATATTTGATGGGTTGTATGTCCATCTCCCTCTAATTTCTGGTTTGAAGTGTTTTATCTATTTATACTAATAAATTAGAGTTTTTTCTCTCCTTGGAAGGGAATAATGACAAGGGTTGCTCTCTGATTTGTTAATACACTCGAATTGGGTTTTTTTTTCTAAACGTGATTATGTGTTTCTAAGCCCATGTCATTACAGAGCAACTCAAGGCCCATATCCTTCTTTCCTTTAGGTCTCATCTTCTCACCGTCGCCGCCTCTCCGAATTGAAAGACGAAGTTGATGCCATGGCCGTTACACTCTTTCCACTTTCTCCTCTTTACTCCCTGTTAATTGGTGATTGCTCCACTCCTCTTAGCATTCAATCCGCCTCTTCGCTTCACAAAGTTACTTCCGGTATAAATACCTCCTCTTTCACACATGATTATCACAACTTTGAGAAGAACCAGAAGATTACTCTGTTCAATTTCCGGTGCTCTAACGTTGCGGAGGAGGTTCGATTGTTGCGGTTCTGGGAAGCGCGAAATCTACGGAAAGGAGGCGAACTGATGAGTGTTGACATGCTCTTTGTCGATGAGAATGTAAGCCTTTTTTCCATGAATCTGTTTTACTGTTTACTTCATCTTGATTCTGTAAAGTATAACGCCGTTAACGTTCCTTCCCAAAAACATTGTTTTAACGTTTTATTTTCTCTTTGTTTACAGTCAACCTAACGCAAGGAACTGTCAGTGCGAACCGTCAGCGCGAACCGTCAGCTTAGGTTCAGGGAACGTCTCAGCGAAGGCTCCCTCTACACCTTAACCGAATTTGACGTCGTACGTAGCAACACCAACTTCCGTTTGTCTGATGCTTCTTTCTCGATTCGGTTCAATGAAGAGACCTCTCTTGAGAAGGTAACGGCGTCTGCTAGGTCCATCCCTACGGAGCTTTTCAGATTCATGGCATATAGTCAGATACTTGAGTTCGCAAACACTGGGAAACAACTTCCTGGTATGTATTCCTACACTTAGTCCTTTAGTTGGTTCTGTGATAGCATGTGTTAAAGTAACCCACCTGATTATTTATCAGACATGATTGGTGAGTTGAATGCAATCCGAAGCACAATCACAGACCGTCTACCAGGGGCACAACGTGTGATGCTAACTCTGCGTCTTCGCACGTTCATTTCATTTTATATACGACATGTGTTATTCCGGAAGCTTTTATCGCATCTGTTGAATTGAGTTTTGGTTGTTCTCTCTGCAGTGGTGAAAACGTTTGTGTGAGTATGTTTGACTCCTTGGCTCTTGCGTTCCATACCAAATTAGACAGTTATGGGAGAGAGCCGAGAGTCGTTATTGCTACAAGTGTGAATCCTAAGATAGTTGGGGGTATGCGTATTTTGTGTTTCTGAATTTCAGTTGCATACATACATATATATTCGTCAAAAGCATGTTAGTTTCTATCTGTTTAGTACTTAAGTACCCCTTATTAATTCCCATGTGTTTTCTCTGGCCCTCTATTTTTGAACGGTAATTCTAGCACACATCTCTACTTTGACCTGAGAGCGCAGCTGGGAAAGAAGTCTTTGACATGTACGACTCATAATTCTATTTCAAGTACCCCAAGTTTGTGATATTGACAAATATGTGGTTGCAAGTTAGAGTTTATTTGATGAAGGACTTTAAATGTAATGCATTAGATAGAACCTGTTCACACATAGGAGTACAAGACCTTCTTCCTCACGTTATGCTTTCATCCCATTTCCAGATTGTGTGCCACAGCCGGTGGTGACTCTACCAGTGTGACATAGTAAGGTGGTGTCAAGGAGCTGTAGACTGTTTCATTAGCGGAGTTGACGACCTACTTTCTGGAGTCGCCACCACAAGTATGTTTTCTTAATTACCACCTTCTCAAGTTTTCTCATACTTGGAATATTAAACCCATGTACCTCATTCACAGACAGGTTATTGAGTTTCTATACACAACCAAAGTTATATAGGAACAACAAACAGATGGTGCTACATCTCATGTGCCAAGTATTTCCAAAAAACTACAGCACCTAACGCAAGTGCTTTTAGTGTTCTCAGGTTCTCTCCTTAAACATATATCTTAAACCTCTTAATATCACATAAGTCCTTTAATTATTTGAAACTCACTACTTTCTTTGAATTGAAACGTTGATGCTTTATAAGGTGCAGCGGGTGTGGGAACCAAAATTCGCACTGTCGATTTACGTTTAAATTAAGAAAATAAGAAAACCCTAATTTCCCAGAGGTCCGGATCTATGCGAGAGCCAACGGCAAGTGACCAAATATATGCGAAAATCATGAAAAGATAACAAACGAGTTTAGAGAAAACAGTAGATCTTATTTTAAGTCCGCGTAAGAGCGTTGCGATCATTACAAGAGATCATAAAAGCTTTGGCCGCAAAGGCTGTCAGCGAGTTACCTAGTTCTAGCGGCCTAAAAGCTCAAACCTAGTTGAGTCACAGCTCGATAACAAAAGACGAAGAAAATACAGCAAAACGTTTTTGATTGATTTCGGACTGAACCGTATGAAAGGCTGCCTACGTACCCCTTTCGAGGATCAAGCCGAACGTAGTTCAAGAGTGAACCAAGAGATCGAACTGCTTGTGCGCATTTGTCTGGTAATCGCGTGCCAGTCATAAAAATAGAGCATGTCGAGAATAATGCCTCAGAGTTTCTAAGTGTCGAGAGTTTTGAGTCTAAAAAGTTGTCCCCCATGCCTCTCGCCTAGGACCTAGGACTCCTTATATAGTCACTCCTAGGTCGGTTTACGCTTTTCCCCTTCTGCCTTTAAGCCGTCATAGCCTAAAAATGGAGATATTCCATTTTTACCGATCTTCGTAATTATCTTCAAAATTTCGTATTTATCTCCGGAAACTTGACATTTATCTTTCCTTGAGAACCAAGCGTAAACCATCCCATGGTTTACGGGCTGCTGGTTAAGAAATCATAAGGTGGGCTTCGAGTCATGCCGTAGGTCCCTTTGGGCCCTCTTTCGACTTGAAGCGTTTATTACGACTTCTTTCGATAAAAACAAACTTTCCACGGTTTTTATCGTAAAGTTTGATTGATGACTTCGAATGGCGGAAAGCATGAAATGGGTTCGCTACGGTCTTCGGGAGACAGCATCGAAGGGTAGACGAGAATGCATGGATTCGTGTCGTATCGACGTTTCGGAAGAGCTCGGTCGTTACGTAGCGACCGAACGGAACGCACGCTCGGTCACTACGTAGCGACCGTGCGACCTTTTTTGGGCTTTTCTCTGATGTCTCGTGTTTCTTCCGCAGGGCTCTTCGTAAGAATAAATCTTTTCCGAAGATTTATTTTTCGTAAA
>NC_027750.1:51467809-51468494 GCF_000695525.1 Brassica oleracea var. oleracea | reverse complement strand
GACATTGATTCCGTCGTGACCGATTTTGACCCCAACAGTTAGCCCCCAGCTCGTTAGAACCATAAGCTTCTAGCGTGAGGTTCTAGCGAGTGGCTTGGCAAGTTAGGCAAGTTAGGTGAGTTAGGCGGAATTTAATTGTCGAAAAGGTCTATGGTAAGTGGTCTTCTCGCTCTTCTAAAAGTAGAACGCTGTAAGATTGGGGCTGCACCTTATGACGGCTGCCTACGTACCCTTGTTGAAGGGATCAAGCCTTTCGTAGTTCGTCTTGGAGTTAAGGTTCTTATGACTTGTTTTACAGCGAGACCTTTACGGTCTAGTGTAGAGGTTTTCAGGCGTGTTGCTGCCGATGGCATTTTATATTGGTGTAGAAGGAAGACTACGAGTTGTCATCTCGTAATCTAACTCTGAGTGAACTACTATATCCGTGATCTGTTACGAGAGTTTTCTGCAGTGTGTAAACTTTGCGGGATATCTGAAGACGCTCGAATATTGGCAAAGAGACAAATTTTGGGATCTCGTATCAAGGTTTTTGATACAATGCCTAGAGATGTTAGAGACCAGTGCGCTGGGTATAGGGCAAGACCTAGGTTTACTCCTGGTTTTAGAGGGTGCGATGACTAATTCGACTTACGTATCCCATTTCAGTTTCATCATGATTCCATACCGATCTAAAGTCCGCGATAGA
>NC_027750.1:51465274-51467618 GCF_000695525.1 Brassica oleracea var. oleracea | reverse complement strand
GAAGATGTTTCGCGATGTTGCAAGGGATTAGTCTTAGCCCTGCGTTTCGGAAACATTCTGGTCTGACTACGGATGTTCGCAGCCTGAATTGTTGTTCCTGTTTGGATTTGATTTGCGATCGAGGAGTTAGGACCAAGGGGTCGCGTAAATTTGTCCCTGGAAAGAGGCATCCTCCTATACCGGGCTTTGTGTGGTGTTGGCCTTCTGAGATTTCTTTCGTGTCTATTTGAGGATGTTTCGTATAGCTATAGGAGCTCTGTTACGAGTTTTTCTTACATGCCGCATTTTACGAGTAAAACACAACGGCCTTAAAGTGAATTGTAGTATATGGAACTTGGTCGATTTTTGACAAGTGAAACCTTTCCGTTAACTGTTTGGTTGTTAGGACTGAGTTTTGTTATGACGAATTTACCGTATGATTCCCGTTTTTGGGTGGTACGATAATTGTTTGTGTAATCGTTACTTGGCGTTTCATGACAAATTTCAGATTACCGTTTAGCCGTCAATTTATTTGAGCGGTGGTCGCTCAATTGTTTTGGCTTTGCATGAAGGTTGTGCTCAGCTTTATAGCCAAAGACGTTGTTGCCAAAGGATTAGACCATGACACTTTCGTGCTGTCAATAATATCAAGTCGGTTAGAATCGTCCTTAAAGGGGATGTTGTAACCTAGTTCGGCTTCGAAGTAAAGGCGTAATTGGGTGAGTGACGAATGGCGTTTATCGAGATTGATAGGCCGAGTATGCCCATGGTGGTAGAAAACGTTTTTCCACTTCAGGGTTAATTTATACGATGAAAGTATCGTATAATGTTGCACCTACTCCGTCCCTTTTTTCTCTAGGAATAGAATGATCGACAGTCCGAGTCGGTTTGAAGACGATGCTTGGACTGTGATTTGGTTGTTTCCAGGTTGAAGACTTGGAATATGTCGGTTCCGAGAGAAGTGCCTGAAACGAATCGGTTTTAAGACGACGTTCATTTCAGATCGTGGTGCGAGGAAGTAAAGTTTATATTGGTCGTCCAATGTCGGATCATACAGCTTGGTTTTTTGCTATAAGGAAAGTACTTTTTCGTAAAAAAATGTTACGTTTACTTTCGAAAGTTACTTCGTATGACATGATGTTCGCTAGACTATCCACCTAGGTTTTACGTTCCCTAAAGTTCTATGGCAGTCTCAAAGGCGTTTTTATTTCTTAGTAATTTCCTACGAAAACTCCAATTCTGATTTCAAAAATTTCAAGTCGCAAATACCTTAGTTCTCTCGAAGATGCAGTTTTGTCTCTTCTCAGTTTTGCTTGCCCATTTCCCCTTCCTCTTCTAGTGTATGTTCGCCTTTTACGATATTGGTGTTTATCCTTTGAAACTTGACATTTATCTTCCGAACTTGACTGATACGAAGTCAATAAAAAGGTTCAACGTAATCGTATAGTTGAGGCGGCTAAGGTGTTAAGTTAACCGTTGTCGTATTATACTATTAATCTGAATCCACGCGAGAAAACAAGTCTTTGCGGTTTTTTTTTTTTTATCGTAAAGTTTCAATGGTAACTCCAATCGAGGCCTGACAGGTCGCTATGTAGCGAGTGGATGCAAGCCAAGAAGAGTCCTGCTTGTTTTCGTCGTAAAATCTCAACGGAAACTCCGATTGAGACGAAACGAAAAGCGTTTCGATCGGGATTCAAAAG
Organism: Brassica oleracea var. oleracea; assembly: GCF_000695525.1. Classification (NCBI taxonomy): domain Eukaryota; kingdom Viridiplantae; phylum Streptophyta; class Magnoliopsida; order Brassicales; family Brassicaceae; genus Brassica; species Brassica oleracea. The sequence goes on along the minus strand of NC_027750.1, from coordinate 51,465,939 downwards.
AGAACACAAAGGAGGAGTTTTTGATGCCTGACAGGTCACTATGTAGAGAGCTGGTGGTATTACTGGTTGCTATGTAGCGAGTAGAAGTAAGCCAAGAAGAGTCCTACTTGTTTTCGACGTAAAATCTCAACGGAAACTCCGATTGAGACGAAACGAAAAGCGTTTCGATGAGGATTCAAAAGAGAACGCAAAGGATGACTTTTCTGAGACCTGACAGGTCGCTATGTAGCTATTGGAGGTCTGGCTTGACCTCGGTCGCTACGTACCGACCAAGACGTGTGCGTGCTCGGTCGCTGCGTAGCGACCGAGCCGTGTGCGTGCTCGGTCGCTGCGTAGCAACCGAGCCGTGTGCGTGCTCGGTCTCTACGTAGCGACCGAGCCGTGCGCATGCTCGGTCGCTACGTAGCGACCGAGCTTGGCTCGAACTCATAGCGACCGAGCCGTGTGTGCGTGCTCGGTCGCTACGTAGCGACCGAGCTTGGCTTGAGCTTGGTCGCTACGTAGCAACCGAGCCGTGTGCTTGCTTGGTTGCTACGTAGCGACCGATCTGTGTAATCGATTTGTTGCGCTTCCATTTTTCGAGATTAACCTAGGGTTTTTCTGCAGTTTTTGGGAGAACAAGTTTTCCCTTCTGAAACATTTTCGGAAAACGTGTTTTGGTAAAA
>NC_027750.1:51460289-51465188 GCF_000695525.1 Brassica oleracea var. oleracea | reverse complement strand
TTATCATTTCCCTTTATGTTTAAAAAGAGAAATCGCGAGCTCGTTTCATTGCACTTCCTGAAACGAAAAGTCGCAGCAAGGTTTTCGATTTTCTCAAGAACTGTGGCGTTTGCGTAGGCGTTGGCCATAGGCGCAGTGGCGGCTGGAGTTTTCTTACGAGTGTTTTGCGGGTATGAGTTAGAGCAATCCGTATCTCCCCTCCTTCTAGCGCCAAACTGTGGGAACCGAAATTTGCACTGTCGATTTACGTTTAAATTAAGAAACTAGGAAAACTCTAATTTCCCAGAGGTCCTGGATCTTTGCGAGAGCCAACGGCAAGTGACCAAATATATGCCGAAATCATGAAAAGATAACAAACGAGTTTAGAGAAAACAGTAGATCTTATTTCGAGTCCGCGTAAGAGCGTTGCGATCATTACAAGAGATCATAAAAGCTTTGGCCACAAAGGCTGTCAGCGAGATACCTAGTTCTAGCGGCCTAAAATCTTAAACCTAGTTGAGTCGCGGCTCGATAACAAAAGACGAAGAAAATATATAAAAAGTTTTTGATTGATTTCAGACTGAACCTTATGAAAGGCTGCCTACGTACCTCTTTCGAGGATCAAGCAGAATGTTGTTCAAGAGTGAACCAAGAGATCAAACTGCTTGTGCGCGTTCGTCTGGTAATCGCGTGCCAGTCATGGAAACAGAGCATGTCGAGAATAATGCCTCAGAGTTTCTAAGTGCCGAGAGTTTTGAGTCTAAAAAGTTGTGCCCCATGCCTCTCGCCTAGTACTCCTTATATACTCGCTCATACGTCGGTTTACGCTTTTCCCCTTCTGCCCTTAAGGAATAGGTTCGCTACGGTCTTCAGGAGACAGCATCGAAGGGTAGACGAGAATGCATGGATTCGTGTCGTATCGACGTTTCGGAAGAGCTCGGTCGCTACGTCCCGCTCGGTCGCTACGTCCCGCTCGATCGCTACGTAGCGACCGAGCTTGGCTCAAGCTCGGTCGCTATGGACGCTCGGTCGCTACGTTACGACCGAGCTTGGTTCGAGATCGGTCGCTACGTAGCGACCGTGCGACATGTTTCGGGCTTTTCTCTGATGTCTCGTGTTTCTTCCGCAGGGCTCTTCGTAAGAATAATCTTTTCTGAAGATTTATTTTTCGTAAAAACATTCATGCCGATTTTTACGGACTTTCGGACATTGATTCCGTCGTGACCGATTTTGACCCCAACAGCGGGTGAAGATTCGGCTGTATTGTAGCATTTGACGCAGCTATGACTAAGGTGACATATGTCAGGGCTGTAGAGGTTCCTCATCCAATGGTTTGTAATCTTACCATAATATAAGAATATACTATACTGTTTCATGTTATATAGGATTTACTGATGTGTGCTTTGATGAACTTCAGGGACAAGGTGAGGAGAAAGACGTAAGGAACCCATCCAAAAAAGTTTGGACTTAGTTTCCTGCATTGAGCACTATACAGGAACATATCCATCGGTTTCTCCCATGCATTAGTTAATTGACCTCACTTTATGTTTTCCAAATAAGGGTTAAGACACTTAGTCCACCATGTAATTCAAGATTTCTCTCCCTTTTGGTTTGGTTACTTAGTAAACATTTGGAGTTGTTAATTTTACATATATCTATCTATATGCAAGCACTCTTACCCAAGTTCACACTCGATATGAAAACGAAATTAAAAATCCATTTACATTATATTTCCGTCATGTTTAGTCAAAAAGACGATAACCTAACACAAAAACTTCTGTAACATAGTGAGAATCATCACCTAGGACAAAAAACTATTGTAACATACTGAGAAGTGAGAATCATACCATTCATACTTCAGTAATGTACATATAAAGGAAATCAAGTATCTTCGTAGCCTAACTCTATTTTTCTTTAATGTAAGAGATTCTTTTAGAACGACAAAGACTAGACGATAAAGACTAGAGATTACTCTCTTCTCACTTACTAAACGATAAAGACTTAGACATTACTCTCTTCTCACTTACTGCTACTCATTTTTCCTAGAGGACCCGCATCATTTTTACTCAAAAATCACGCCAAGAACCTCCATTAACGTACTTTAATTCTGTAGGTTTCCCCATGATATCTGAAAATAATAACGGGTAAAAGTTTCCGACTTCATGTCCACACTTGGGATGCAAGTAAACTGGAGTTAAATTACAAAAAGAAAAGAAAAACAGAATAAGTAAACTGGATTTTATTGAACCAGTGCCATAGCAGTTGGGTGGCCAACGTCTCTCTGATTGTACTCTAAGTCCAACTACTCCCAATATTCGTTGTTGTTAATATTTAGTTATTTACTACTGCAGTTATCCATCGATTGGTAGCAGCTATGCCAGTGTTTACCTTAAATTAGTAATGTTCACTAAAAACAACAATTCGACCCTCTCTTAACCCAACCATCCAAACCTTACTTCCGTCACTTATAATCTTTATCAATGATCAAAGCATTCAGTGATTAACTTCCGTGTTCGTTATGTTCCCTATTAAAAATTCTCTTAGCGCTTTTATCCCATACTCCGAAGCATCAAACCTTGCTTCTTTTAACTCGGCTTACATATGATCTTCACAAAATAACATGCGTATGTCGCCTAAATTTTATAAGGAACCTGCAACCCTTCGTTTTTCGCAAACTAACCTGCAACCCTTCGTTCATGCACGTTCCTGATTATTATTTATAACATAGAAGAAGATGGTTGGAATTATGTATATGCTAAAATCTTTGTGTGTTCTCTGCATATTAGAATCTGAATAGTAACAAAACGTGTATATATAATATGGATTTTTTTATTATTATTAATTTCGGTATGGCGTAGTTTTCGATGTTATCGTTCAAAGCTTTAGTCTCACAAACTCAATAACACAAAGTTAGAAACCCCGCGTGAAGCAAATAATTCTAGATTAGTCAAAAACAAATAATATTTAGTTAAGGAAAGTTTTGAATAAAAACATTGTTAGAAACACACTCATAATCACGGGTAGAATACATTCAGATATACCACAATCATGCATAAAACTTTAACACACAATTGAGAAAATATAACAAAGTACTACATATATAATCTCATGCAAATTCAAAAAGAAAACGTAATTCCTTTAAAAATATAAATGAAAATGAAAATTGAAAACAAAATAGTACAATGACAAATAAAAATTTTTGATAACAAATAAAAATTCAGATACATAAAAAGTATAAACAAAGGTCAAAAATGTTAACAAAATAAATATAATCTTCAAAAAATAATTAATTTATAAGATGATCTTAGAAAACAAATATTTATTATATTCAATTTAGAGTAATTTTTTCAAATGATTTATAAAATATATATATATTTTAACATAAAATAATTTTGTTGTAAACTCATCCGCCCGTAGGGCGGACCAACCCCTGATACTGTATAAAAGTTGGGTTATCCTCTCTCTTCATCCCTCCGCATCATCATTGGGCATGGTGCTTCTTCTGCCACGTGGCAGAGAAAGAATCTCAAATTATCGCCTGAATTTGTTGTTTTGATGGGCTGGGTTACGGTTTAACTTAAAAATTGTGTTCAGGCCCATTCTATTTTAGATTTGCATCATCTTCTAAACGATGTCTACAAACATGTTTAACAGCTTTATGATCCCTCCCATAATCTCATCGTAACGTCTGGAGTTTGCATTTATACGTTCTTTAATCCAGGCTTTACCTTGATTACCCCACTCTCAAGCATTCAATCGTGCTCTTCATCTCCCAAAGTAACCGATGGAAACTCTGGCTATAAATCTCCGAACACTCAGCGATGAACAACACAACTTCTCCCAAATCAAGAAGAATAGTCTCTGCTACTTACAAACTCCTACAATGGCGAATTCTTTGGTCCTTCTTGCCATCTGAAAGCTGGCTGCTCTAACACGGTGGAGATCCCTTTGCTGAGGTTCTGGGATAATGTCAAAAAAGGTGGAGAGCTTATGAGTGTGGACATGCTCCTCCTTGATGAGAAGGTTATCCCGACGACTTAATCCGTTACTTATGACTGCTACGTACGTATCTCACAAACCTGATTGTGTGAATTAATCATTTATTCTTGTCAAACAGTCTACGCAGATCAAGAACCATTATGGCCAACCACCTCACCACGTTTTGACATCGTCTCAGTGACCATGACAAGGAAGTCTTCAGTTTCCACAGTGACATATAAAGTTCAAAGCTTTTTAAGAGGAAAAAAACAGATTATGAATGCTTAATAAAAAAGACACATTCTGAATGTGAAGGTGACAAGAGGTTTCGCTATGACCCATGGAAAATTCAAAAAGAGAAAGCCACTATCGACGCCATTGTTAACGAGAGGCAAAAGAAAGTGCAGTAGTTTCTTCCTCATTTCAACAACTCTGTTTTTCCACAAGCTAATTCTCCGGAGTTCTTGTCATGTTGCAGCTCATATGCTTTGTCCATTGTTTTAGTCAGTGTTGGAGATGGGCCATGGACAGACAGGATGAAGTTCAATGACAAGATCCCTACACTACAAGAAAACATATTTTTTACTAGGGCAGTATTCGTTGTAAACTCGTCGTAAACGGGGTGTTACGACGAATTAACGTCGAAAGACGTTTCGTTGTTAAACGTCCGTCGTAACGGAGGTTTCGTCTTAAATGACTTGTTACGTTTACGACGAATTATATTCCTCGTAAAGCGGAGGGAAAGGATTCGTCGTAAACGACACGTAAGCTTTCGTCGTAAAGCACACGTAATTGTTTCGATGTAAAGCACACGTAAATACTTTCGTTGTAAATCACTCGTAAACTTTTCGATGTAAAACCCTCGTAAATATTTCGATGTTAATCACTCGTAATCATTCGATGTAAACTCCATGTAATGTTTACGAGGAGTTTACATCGTTT
>NC_027750.1:51450055-51455820 GCF_000695525.1 Brassica oleracea var. oleracea | reverse complement strand
AACATCGAAATATTTACGAGGGTTTTACATCGAAAAGTTTACGAGTGATTTACAACGAAAGTATTTACGTGTGCTTTACATCGAAACAATTACGTGTGCTTTACGACGAAAGCTTACGTGTCGTTTACGACGAATCCTTTCCCTCCGCTTTACGAGGAATATATTTCGTCGTAAACGTAACGAGTCGTTTACGACGAAACCTCCGTTACGACGGACGTTTAATAACAAAACGTCTTTCGACGTTAATTCGTCGTAACACCCCGTTTACGACGAGTTTACAACGAATACTGCCCTAGTAAAAAATATGTTTTATTGTAGTGTGAAAATATGCATTTAAGTACAAACGCCAGCATTAAATCAAGAATGTGGTAACAAGATTTCCATCATTTAGATCACATGTCAAATTAGTAACTATTCAATATCCTAAAATATGAGCAATTAAGTTGGAACATCTTATTCTCCACTCCATAATTTACTCCAAGAATAAAGTAAAAATGGAGTATGAATAAAAAATAAAAAACTACTCAATTTTATAACTCTATCAAATGAATCAAATGAATCAATTTTTTTTTAATTCATTAGAGAATAAAACATATGAATCCGGCGCGTAGAACCGGAATACCACTAGTTTGAAATATATATATACTATGTATGTGTTTTGAAAAAACATTTTGTCATAAATCACTGAATGCACGCCCACTGTCTCATGTCATGTCCAAATAGTAAATACTCAAATATTTGATCCATAATACATAAACTATATGTCTAGTTGACAAAAAACTGTCTATAAAAACATTCAACAAAACATTACTTTTATCATTGTTCGGCTAACATATGTGAGTTTAAATCGAAATACTATTCTCCAAATACTGGCTGTATTTATAAAATTTATCATAATATGTGGACTTGATATCGATGGATGTTTTAGTACATGTATAAGCTTGAACAATCCACGGATTTGTGTTTATTGTTAGCAGATAATTTTTTTTCAAGTATCTCGTTTATGTAATTTATGGGGAAGCTTGTTACACCAATCTGGATCAAATATTAAGTCGATAACACTTGGATCCAGGGGCGGATCCAGTGTACAAGAGGGTGTGGCATGTGCCCCACCCTAATTTTTTTTTTTCATTAGTAATTAGTGTAAGTTTGTTCAAGTGCATATATGCTAAGCTTTTAGTTATAAGAAATGGCTATGTGCTTCATACCAAAACCGATCAAATATTAAGTCGGTAACACTTTGATCGCAAAACACCGAGTGTAGACCCAAACTCAAAAGGATCATTCAAACTAACTTAAGAAAAACTTAAAATGAAGAAACCTGAAAGTGGCATAATTTTCGTGGGATCACAACTTTCATTGGTTAAAAGCGCAATCAACTGATATTTTATCCGGAGATGCAATGTATAAACTTAAAAGTGACCAAATATGTAAATTATGTGGTTTCTAGTTTTAATTAACGCTAACAAAACTACCAAAGTCTCTTTTTTTTTGTCATCTACCACCAAAGTCTATAGGTGAAATGAGGAAAGCATGCAAAACAAAAAGAGGGCGAAAAAGGAAAGGAAGGCGCGGGTGTGGCAATTCAAAACTAACAAAAGGAAAGAAGAAGCGAGTCAAAGTAAGGCAACGTAATTACGTACACTAATTGATGTGCCAAAGTTAGACCGAAACTAGAGGTGCCTACTTCTCTTACGAGTTTCAAGTTAAACAAGGATATTGATATGTCATATGTTTCGTGTTATAATGAGTTAGTTTTGTCTATACGAAATATCATGTTCATGTTGTGTAGCAGTGAACATATATTTTAATAAATTAATGATAATGCAATTTATCGTCGAGCATCAGTCTTCCGTATACTGTATAAAGTTTTGAATCTTGAAGACTTTTCATTTTCCAAGACTGAAACCAGCTAGTCAATACCATCAATGATCACTCTTAGGAAAATAATGATCCGATTCCAAACATAACAGTAACATTGAAAATTTCATGTCAGTGGTATCTCAAAGATCAGTTGAACAACCAACATAAGAATAATTTGAGCATTATTAACCCACAAACCCATTTGGATCCCTTAATAAATATTTTAGTAATTAAATGTAACTAAAAACTCTACTTAAGAGACACCTTGATTTTTCACTCCAATGCTAGTTTCTTATTTAGAAGTTCTTAAAAACAAAAATTTTAACATTACAAAAATTTTAACATTGCAAATCAAATCAAAACTCTAGTTAAGAAACAAAAATTTTTCGTTTTAGAAATAATAACATCTATCACCTATTCTCAAATTCTAACAAGTGTATATTCTGATCAGACCAATGGATACTATTAAACTCAGTATATCAATTTTGCAAGAAAAGAAACTAGTAAGTGGAAACCGAAATTCACCTTCCAATGATAGACCGAGTATATCTCTGACCTGTTGCATGTACTCAACTGACCAGCCTTGCCTTCCCAGACTCGTATTCTTGGATCACTTGTGGCTTCTCATTGATCAACTACACAACCAACACATCTTCATATTAGCATCATTACAAGAGAAAAAAAAAAAGAGACAGAGTGAAGAGAGAAGTAGTGTACTTGAGCAAGTTGGGAATGGGTGAGCTTCTTCTCCCCTCGGGCTTGCATGATTGATTTCTTCAACTCAGTAGGCACACGTTCATCTGATTTAAAATAAAGCTGAGTGATTTCCAACCATCCCTTGCTGCATAATGAAGAGCAGTGCGACCACCATTGTTTTTGACATTCACATCAGCAACTGAACACACACACAAAAAAACACATCCATCATCAAACGTCTCCGAGCATCTTCCCTTCATCAGGATTTACAAAGACGGTCGCGTCGAGCGTCTCACCGGCACCGAAATAATTTCAACATCACTAGACAAAACAAACGACATCGTTACAAAAGATGTACTATACTCACCGGAGCATAACATCTCCGCCCGTCTCTTCCTCCCTCACAAAGCCACCGCCGGTAAGAATCTACCTCTTCTCGTCTACATCCACGGCGGAGCTTGGATCATCGAGTCACCTTTCTCTCCCATTTACCACAACTACGTCACCGAGATCGTCAAATCTGCTAACTGCCTCGTCGTATCGATCCAGTACCGCCGCGCGCCGGAGGATCCGGTTCCGGCGTCGTATGAGGATTCATGGTCAGCGATTGAGTGGAATTTCTCACATCCCCAAATCCCCAAACAGAGAGAAACAGAGAGCAACATCATCAACATCTGGCAAAAAAAAATCGAATTAAGTTAGGCATTATTACGAAGAAAGATTGGCATCAACATCCCAAAATCCTTGGGCTGCAAATTGGAAAGAAGCTCTAAAGAATTCAGAAAATTGGAGAGAAATCAATTAAACCTGAAAAGATGAGAATGATAACCTGGGAGGATTTGCAGAGGAAATGAGATGATGAGATTACACCGGAAAAGTCCTACTCCTACCATGGCTTCTTCTTCTTTCTTCCTTCTTCACGATAGAGAGAGCCAGAAGAGACGTCTCTTCTTTTGTTTGATTAAGAGACGTAGTTTCAGATAATAGCTATTTTTCTTTTTTTAATTCTAAAAAAACTAAGAGACGGGCTTAAAAGACCCCGTTAATGATGCTCTTAGTATTTAATACTAATATAATGACTCGATGATCATTCCTCAGCTAAGTAGAGTAGAACTGTAAAGATTGGGTCCGGGTAAGAAAAATAAGTTAAATGATTGTTGTAGAGTTTTCTGAAATAGGTGGCTATAAAATACTTTTTTTTGGTAAAAGGGTTTTCAAATTAAAATACTACGTTGGTTGAAACAACCATAAAGTTTGAAAAAGTACGATGAGACATGCTTCATATTCAACCAAGCATTAGCTTACATAGGAGAAGACTTATGATTCATAAGCTTAATGAAACAAGAGAGAAATGAAACTACTAGGAGGATGGAGGGTAGTTTCCGCGGCCTCGACGAACCCTTCCTCTTACCGTTTTCTATTCCATATCTTGAAACTTTTGGACTGGTTTTATTGGCCTTCCACCTCGTGACATGTTGAGGTTTACCGTAGCATCACTCATATAACAGAAGGGCTGCCATGTGCAGAAGACTATAGAGGGACCAATGAATTGTCTGGTGAAACCGAGTTGGCCTCAAGGACAATAATAGGGGATGAAATTTTTTCCATAATAGTAGCTTCAGTTGGAGCAGATTGTGTGTCTGCTAATGGTGATGAAGTCAAAAAAGAGTTGGAGCCAGTGGCTAAATGTACCTTAAAACAAGTGAGATTGTTTACTGGAGTGGAAAATTCCTTCAGCTCATCCCTGAGTTCAATACCACTTTCTTTAGTAGGTTCCAAAGTCTGCTCAGTTAAGTTCTTCTCGTGCTTCTTCAGCTGAGATCAAACTTGACTCTGCATTTTCAGCTGGTAACACCAAGTGATTTGATGCAACAATAGACTGCACTAGTACTTTTTCCATTTCAACCTGAGGCTCTTCAACGGGTAAATCCTCATGTGTGGGACTTATTTCCACATTCAATTGGACAGCTGGAAGGAGACATCTTTTTTCCTTATGTCCCAAATGTCCACACCTACCACAAACACTTGGAATCCATGTATACTCAACATCCACCAAGAAAATATTACCTTGTTTGTCATCTAAAGCAATTTGCTTTGGAAAAGGTTTATCAAGTTCTACTTCAACCAACAACTTTGCTTCTCCCAAACAAGTCGGATCAAGTCGAGGTTTATGTGTTTGCATAGGCTCATCAAATCCGGACGCCACGTGGCTGAGACCCAATCTTGAGTAGCAACTATTTGGAACATTTTTAAGGTTTACCCACACTAGGAATGTTGATACTTCAGGGACCTTAAATGAGTTAATTGGTTTCCAAGGGGAGACAAATAACAAACAGTCACCAATTTGCCAAACACCTCTTTGAATTACCCATTCTCGAGTTGAATCATGAGGTATATGAAACATGTAAGAGGAATCACTCAGCTTGCGGCAACCTTTCTACATGTTCTACCCCACAACCTATTCACCACAACATGGATTAAATCCCCCGAGAGGAAGAGAGAGGAAGAGAGCAACGATTAAAGTGGCCAATGATGAAAGTGGCTATAAAATACATAAGTAGGCATATAACATAATGTCACAATCCATTAAAGTTGGGGTACCTTCAAACCTAAATAGAAATGTCTAAAAAGAACACTCGATACTTGCTTTTCCACCGGTCTAAGTCTTCCTTTGTATTATAGTCATATTAATAATCATAAAAGTAATCGCTTCTTAATTACAGTTAACACTACAACTTGGACCAAACCCATGACATCTTATATCTGACTAAGTAAACTTGCGTATAATAACAGAGAAGCAAACATAAAGGTATCTATTATATTAAAAGAGAATCACTTTGAAAAAATCTACTTATACAAAGTTGTTTGGACTATTTCCTAAGAGTTAATAATTTCATGGTCCTACTTAAATTCTCCTAAGAATATATTTTCATAAATTTCTCTGATTTTCTTTAGGTATTATAAGTGTGCCACTCCTATATTTATGGTAACTACTATATTACCTTCTATAAATCTCACCCCTTGATTATAAATTTCTCCATTTAGTTATTGATATCCCATATACGATTTACTAACCAACATTTTTTGATGCAATAATATATAAACTCGTGGGTCCATAGACTAATCTATTATGTATGTGACCATATATATATTATATAATGTTTATTTTAATTCTTAAATTCATATCTATATAAAACGAATGGTAT